>NC_046361.1:32622433-32880164 GCF_011125445.2 Fundulus heteroclitus | reverse complement strand
TCCTTGACACTTTCCCCGTTAAAGCGGCTGTCCATCTTCAGGACAGGCTTGCCTTATGTGCACCGTGGTGTTGATTGGTGTAATTCTGACGTCCCGTCTTTTTTTTTTTTTTTTTTTTTATTTTGTCCCATGCAGCCGCACGGAGCCCCTGCACCGTTAAGAAAGCTCAATTTTCCAAGATGATAATTAGTCCCAGCAGCCAGTCCCCTCCAGCATGGACGCGCACATTGACAAAGAGGGGGCTGCCTGCACAGTATGATTGATTATCCCTCTGCTGCAAAGGTGCATGGTCAATGAATGAGGATTTTGAAGCAGGACCTTTTTCAAATTGCTCTAAATTGAAACAGTTGAAACTAAAAAAAATTGAAAAGAAAAAGAAAACTAGCCCGTGTGAGGCATGTTCTCTTTGTTACACTGTTGATTTAACAGCCCTCTTAATTGTTTTTTATGCTTTATTTTTAGCTGTCTGTGCTCATAATGAGGGATGCATTTCTTAATTGTATGGGTTTTTCTCTCAGGCGTTCTGTTCCCTAATGTTTTAGCAGGTTTAAATCTGCAGAGCTGTGTTCAAATGAGAAAACACAGAATGTCACAGTTAATCTTAAACTGATAAAACAGACAGATTTAATAAAATTGGTGTAGGTAACATGTTTGCACACATTTTATTTCAGGATCTTTTATTTGATATTCCTGAGCCTTTGTTTTTTTTTTTTTTTTAACGTAGAAACCCATTCAATAAATTTTAATACAGTTAATGATAACAAAACATTTAAGATTACATCACACCAATAGCTAAATGATATTTAACACAGAAATATGGGCGTGATGAAAAGTATATTCAGTGCCTGCGAAAATGGTCTTTTCAGAAGAAACATTTAATTTGACAAATGAGCCTCATCAGAGTGCATGTTCTAATTTATTGAATGTGAATGTATTTACTCAACTATCCATCTGTCCAACTTCAATGCCCTATTAATCCTAAACGAGTTGTAGAGGGCTGGTACGGAACCAATCAGCAGCAGGAAATGGGCCACAGCCAGGACAGGTCGGCATTATTTACTTTAAATGTGTCCAGATATTTAAAGGGGCTGCTCTTCATTCTCAGTCATATCTGACAGTCAAATGCTTCTCTGTCCAACTGAATAAAGCTCCGCTAAAATGAGGAGTTCCTCAAAGATCTATCTTAAGTCGCATCTTTTCTCACAGTATGTGTTGCTCTTGGGATCCATCCTTCAATTTTCCTATCTTTGCAGATAACATATAAATCAATATGCACGTGTTAAAGACTATGAGATTACAGATGCTGGAGCTGCAGAAAGCTGTTACTGGGAAACAGCAGATAACTCACAGATGCCAAGGACTCACAGATGTGGCATGCATAAACAAATGGAGAGTTATTTCGGGGCAGAATGGACACGTGGATAACCTTAGAGACGACATGGGGGAGATGAAGCACTCCTGCTGGGGCGCGTCGTTGCTGAACCTTTTACGCTCATTTAAACCCAGAATTTGTTGCTCTCGCTGGATTTTACTCTTCCAACTTCAAATTTATTTATGAGAGTCCAGTACTGAGGCTGTATCAATCCTCTGGCTTGTTAGATTAAATATACTAAAGTATAGTTCCTCTTTCAAGAGTTATTTCTTACTAAAGAAGTCTACAATAAAAGAAGATCACTGCTCCAGGATAAAGAACATGGGAGGACCACAACTGGAAGGGGTTAATTCTTTACACCCTTAAAACAGGAACTTATGAAATGTTGCAGTCATTAAATAACTTTTTCTACAACTTTTTCTTGATTTAAATGAAAATAATACTTATTTTATCATTTTATTTTAAAAAAACATTTTAGATGACCTGGCTCAGAAATAACCAAGTGAATAACTTTAGCTTGGCTCTTTATAGTCAGTTGTTTATGAAAAGTCTTGATGTGATGAAGTTATTTTGAATTTCATAATCACATCAGCAAAGTTATGAAATGAAGCTATTTTCAATTGAGATGTTCAGCCAAGGTCGAGCTCTGTGGAACAACTTCATGAGGAAGATAAAAACCTGCTCAGGCATTGGACAATTTCACAGTCCTATGTGTTTTCAATGGTTTTCATTGCTAGCAGAGTCTGACACCATAATCTGCAACTGCTGTGTTCCGTCCATCCATCCGTAATTTGGTATTTGTAAGCAAATTTTTTAGTACAATGTACATTCCACATTAATTTAGTTGATAATAAAATTGTTGACAATATTTGAAGGGAGTTTCAGCTTCTTCGCATTTGCTCTATTGGAGCTTCGGAGGTTAGGAATGAACTCTTTATAATGTATACCTAGTTTGTATAATACTGAGGCAGCTAATCCTTGACATTAAGTGGCACTCACGTCTTTAGAGCTTTCACTTACATGATGAAACCCGATCGAAACGTGACAGAAACCATCCGTTTTCACGATCCTGAAGTCATTTTTCTCTGTCAAAAGGGACCGCAGAACGCTGCAGGATTTATAGACAACTTCTTTACCTGCAATTGTCAGCTCGTGTCAGTCACAAATCAATGTGCTTTAGACACAAAGCTGTTAAGACAGTTCATGTTTGCTCATTTCCAAGAAGGAAACATTATTGTTGCATTCGGTTATAAACTGCAAGTAGGCGTTTGCGTGCACCCTCTCTCTTTTCATCCTCAGTTCAAATGAATTATACAGAGAGGCGCCAATGAAGCAGCTGAGACTAGAGTCAAAGAGTTCTCTTTTCATTGTTTCTGATGAAGGTCAAATACAGAAAAAATTTGATTTCTTTCCTGTTTTCAGTAAAAACTTAAAACTCACACAGTCTTCCATCTATAAAAGCATCAGCATGTACTTTGATGCACTTTAGTTGACTTACGCTTTCATGCATAAATTTAAATAATCTTGTATTTCCTTTGTTTTCTCTTTGAGTTTAAAACTTATGCCTCCATCATAGTGAAATACTTTATCTTTAATGTGTTATGATCCGTCGGAATAATAATTTGACTGCAATTAAAATTTTACAGCTCTGAAATCAGTACAGGCCAAAAAACACTTAATTGGTTCTTCTCTGGGATTATCTTTCAGGATAGTGTGTGTACCAGGAACGTCTTATGCAAAATTTTAATGTATAATGCAGCATATACATCACCCACAATAACTCTGTACAACAATTTTTATTCCTGCATGAAAACTAAACGCATTTTAACACCAGAAATGTTCCTCTTCTTGTTTAGGCTCGTCTCATGCTCAGTATTTAAAATGGCATTGAATTGTAACAGTGCACATGTTATTTACCGGAAAATCCTCTCCGAAGAGCCTCGCCGGGCTTAAAAAAAAGGGAGTGCTCTTCATCATATTTACTCTGACTCTACATCATGTCACCCGTATGGCTCCCCCACCTCGTGTTTTCCTGATGCTTCTTGTTCCCCAAGGCTGCAACTGAGAGTACAGGATCCTTTTGTGATGTAATTTTCTTGTGTGTGATGGGGAGCATGAAAAGAAGATAGGGGAGCCTTGCAGCGGTAGACTTAAGCAGCTGGTCTTTCATTTCACGAAGGCTTTTTCTGCATTGTAATAGCCTTCTAGGCCAGAAAAGAGAAAAAAAAAAATCTCTAGTTCTAGTCCCATATAATGTTTTAACATTTTTTTTTTTACAATTCAAACACTGCTTGGGTGGACAGCATTTTTTTTATTATTATTATTTGGAGAAAGAAAGTAATCAATATTGATCATTCCAACCGTTTGGTTGCTATCCATTTTGACCATGCTAAAATTACAGTCCACTCTCATGATGACCTTTATTTTTACTGAGGCAATGAGAAATATTGACAAGACAATGCATATTGGGTTCCTTGTTAATCTGCCGCTCCCCTTGTGAGCAATTACAATGAATCATTAAAATCAGTCTATACATTTTATTGAGGCCTGTATGTGCCTGCCAATAAAATACCCACTTTAACTTTAGTAGGTATTCTTTGATGCCTACAGGGCCTTGCAAAAGTATTCACCCCCCTTTGGCTTTTTACTTATTTTGCTACAGTCCAACCTGTATTTTAAATGTTCTTTTTTTTTTAATTGTATCTTATTTTATGTGATGAATCTGCACAGAAAAGTCTAATTTGAAATGAAATGAAATATAAAAAATGACACGGCTCATAAAAATGAAAAGAAGACCTTTTATTTAAAATATAAAAACAAGCCATTTAAAGTTTAGCAGTAGAGGGGGTTGTTTATCAGTGCTGACTATTTTGGTGTTAATGAAATTAACAATAGGGGCAAAACTAAACCAGAAGGATTAAGCAGATGGCGTCCTGACTGCTTTTCAGAAGTTTTGCATTTGACCAGGATCAGCGTCACCTCCATATGGCGATGTCTGGACCCTACAGCGGTTTACAGCTGGTGGGGTTTACGCTGAGCTCATGTGACAGATGTGAAAGGATCTGGAGAAGTTGGGATGGACATTATGCCGCCTGCCTTTTTGGTGATGGATCAGTGTTGGTGTGGGGAGGCATATCCATAGAGGGACACACGATGGTGCCCTGACTGCCATTAGATAAAATCCATAGACGACCCGAAGCATACAGCTATAGCAACACTCGAAACATTTAAATGTGTTGGAATGGCCTAGTCAAAGTCCAGACCTTAACCCAATTACAAATCTGACGTTAGAATTTAAGATCACTGTAGGAAGCCATCAAACATCAAGGACCTGGAGCAATTTTGTCTTAAGAATTCAATCATTTGAAACATTTGACTCAAATTAGGTAGGCTAAAAACAAGAGCAAGTTTCATAGGATGATTTCTAATTTTTTTCTTAAAATAAGTTTAAATTTCCCACAGAGGAATCAACACCTGCTGTAGTGTTAAAAAAAAATAAGATAAAAAAAATGGAAAGATAATTTCTTGTTGTGTTTGCGTGTTATATGTATTTATGTGCATTCTGAGCCGGTGTCCTCATCAAAATTTCCTTATGGCAACACATAATGACAATAAAGCTTCTCAATTCCTGAATTTGACAGGATCGTCTTTCAGCTCTGATTGCTGCAAAAGGTGGGTCTATGAATACTGACGTTAAGGAGGCATGAACAGTTATGCACAGTGAGGTTTTCAGTTATTTTGTCCAATTTGTTGGAAAATGTTTATTCAAAATAAAAATAAAAAGATAAACATCTTCAAGGTTGTTGCCGTGTTCTGTACCTGAAACTGTGCAAACTCTCAATCCATTTAAATTCCAGGTTGGGGGGGCAGCAAAACATGAAAAATGCCTAGGGGGGGTGAATACTTTTAGAAGGTGCTGTAGGGATGTGTGTAATTTACATGAACAGCCTATGTTAAGGTGGTTTTTTAAAGTATGCAAATCCAAAAACAGCGTGCATCAATTTACTCATTCCTCTTCATGTGATTTATTATCGGATGCCTCAAAGACACAGAAGATGGAGTTAAGGAGGTCTCCCGAGTCTAATTTATGAATTTTAAGCAGCGCTTGAATCCTGCACAACCTAGTTGTGGTGCACGCCCTGCAGAATGGAATAATTGTGTTCGGTGTGACTTGTTTTCTTTCGCCTGGAAACCCAATCAATAGGTCGGAAAGGCTTTGCATTTTTGTGGGACAACTTTGAGAAAAACAGAAGTGTTTGTGAGGAGTTTAACGGATAGCTCCAGTCTGCTGGGGATGATCTGAAGTTGACGTGGCGGAAAGGTTGTTGTAAATCCACAAGGACGTGCCATACTTTGCGAGAAACAGTGTTTGGGAAGGAGAGCGGCTGTCCAGAAGTCTCCTTCATGGCTGTATTCCCATTATTAATGGTTTCCCCGCGGACCTTGTACAACGGTGCACCTTATCGATTCCCTCATTTGGTTGAGTGAAAATCCCACAGCACTGTTGGCCAACGAAGGAGTCTTCCTTCGCCTCTAATTCAGTTCTGCTTGGTTTGCCAAAAGAAAACATCTCTGGGGGATGCCTTCTGGTGATTTATTCATCAACAGTCGTTTGCATTCTCGCACCCTTCGCCCGTTTGTCGGACACCTCATCTAAACTCCCATCTATTGCTCCTTTATCCTACCTGAAACGAATAGGCCGCCGACAAAAGATTTGGCTCTGCAGAAAACCAGCTCGCGCGTGTTTTTCCCCCCCCGTCCGTCAGGCTGCTGACTGTGATAAACCGACTCTGTCACACAGCTCAGCCCTGTCGTCTGTTCACCTGTGCTGGCAAACTGTGCTGCATTAGATTGCTCAAATGCAGCGTAACCAGCGGCAGTAGCGCCTTCTCCTCCCCGTGCGCTCTCTGGGGGATTCAGCTCAGCGCATCTGCACCCCATTTGCAGGAATGAGGAAACTCCTAACTCGCCTAGATGCGGGATTCTCCTCAGCTGTCTTCTCAGCGATTTGACCTTAATTGCCAGTAATGTCCTGGCTCCGGGGGAACAAGAGGAGACGGGCGTCCCCCTCCTGAGAA
Organism: Fundulus heteroclitus; assembly: GCF_011125445.2. Classification (NCBI taxonomy): domain Eukaryota; kingdom Metazoa; phylum Chordata; class Actinopteri; order Cyprinodontiformes; family Fundulidae; genus Fundulus; species Fundulus heteroclitus. The sequence goes on along the minus strand of NC_046361.1, from coordinate 32,873,714 downwards.
GGAGGATTCTCAGATAATTTGAGGGAGGACATGGAAATGATATTGCTGCGCATTGAAGTCAGCCAAGCGAGTAATTCAGTTTAGAATGTCGCTGTTCGCTGCAAGACCCTGAAATCGGGTGCAGCTTTATTTTAGAACTTATTAGTGTTGTGCACAGATACAATGACACATGAGCCCTGCTGTGTATGTTAGCAGCGTCTAACCGCTATGTTTGGTTTAATTGAATTTGTTAATTTGGGTTAATTAAATTTCTCTGCCTTAGAATTGTGTATGTAGGCATAAAATATGCATTATGACTCGATCAAAGCCTCCACACACACTAGATTTGTGTATCAGATGTTGGGATAATGGATCTTCCCTCTGGGTCCGCGTGCTGTGAGCAGATACACCCTCTTGGGCATCAATCACCCTGCCTTGGACTGCACTAAGAGTTCAAACATCACTTATAGTTTGTCCCTGCTCGGGCAGCCTGTAGTGGTTTTAATTCGACCATGTTTTGATACTGCAGTCGATCTTTAAAAGATGAGGTCTTGGCAGGAGTTCTGAGCTGCCAGACCTTGTGTGTCTTTCCCTCACCTCGAGGATGAAGTGAACTCGTTTATCTCAGAATATCAGAAATCTTATTGACATTGAAAAATGCACACAGAACTTGTAGGAAAAGCTGATAAAACAAGAGTTTTAGGTTTAAATGCAATGTTGTATATCCAGATATTGGAGATGTTTTTTTTTTCCCCTGTACTAGAAAACGTAAGCATAGTATTTTCTGGTACTTTCTCAGAAATTATATGAAAGAAAGAAAAAAAAAACTGACATCCGTCACCCCAGTGACATCTTTCAGCTCATTCTCGGGGCTCCCATAGCGTTCCCAGGTCAGATGGGATATACGTTTAGTTCCTCCAGTGGGTTGTGCTTGGAAAAGCCTCAATTCTCCTAAGGGGAATCCTGATTAGATGTCCAAAATAATCATTTTGACTGACTCCTTTCGATGCAGAGAAGTAGGGGCTCTACTTTGAGTTTCCCCCGGGATAACAGAGCTCCTCATACTTTCTCTAAAGCTGAGGCCACCCTCTTCTAGAGCAGGGGTGTCCAAACTTTTTGTCATGTGGACCAAAATTGTCAAGGCAAAAGTAGCCGAGGGCCAAATAAAAAAATAAAAAACAATTGCCCCATAAATTGTATTGGGATTAATCTATTTTTACCTACTCCACATAATGTCATTATGTAATATTTTTATTAAACAAATAAGTCAGATTTGGGTCGCTCTTTGGAAACACTTGCTATATTTAGCTAATTTCCTGAAAGGAGTTAAAGGCACATTTCTGTGCACCAAAGCCTTGTTTATAATAAATGTTGTTGAATAAATGGGGTCCAATTTGCTACAAAAATAAATAGAATTCAAAAGGTGTGGTAAATAAAAAGAGATGAATACTTTTTGTTGTACCTAATAGTTTCTATTACAATAAAATTTAAATTTGTCTGTGATAATTTTGTTCTAATTAAAAACAAAAATGATCCCTGCTGGTGGGCCAAATTACTCTTGAATTTCAGTTGTGGGCACAAAATCAGTCCAGCAACCGCATTACTGCAGATGCAGCACCAGTTGGTCTGTCCATCTCTCGCTCCATTTTACCATCATTTGAGAACAAGACAACAAGATTCTTTAATTCCTTCGCTTGAGGCAGAGACTGACCCCCAACCCAAAGGGGGTAATCCATCTTTTTCTGGTCGAGGACCATGACCTCAGACTCAGAGGAAAATACAATCCCTACAGTGAAACATGGCAGTGGCAGCATCATTCTGTGGGATGCTTATCTTCAGCAGGGACAGGAAAGTGTATTATAGCTGATTGGAAGATAGATAATGTTAAAAACAGGGCAGTCCTGGAAGAAAACCTGTTACAGGTTGCAAAAGTTGCAGTGGTGGAGGATCACCATAAAGATATGCCAAGTGTTACAATGGAATGGATAAAAACATTTTCATGTGAGAAAGGCCGTGTCAAAATCAGAAAAGATATCCATTTAAGCTTGATGCTTTCTATCTAATATTTCTGAAGTTTTGCAGAGACATTTGGGCACAAATGCTTCAAATACCCTAAAAGACTGCAGTGATAACGGTTGTGAAAGGCGGTTCTATAAAGTTGTGACTCAGGGTTTCTCAATATAAATGTGAGCCACAATTTTTACTTTTTGTTAAAAACATAAAAAAAAAAAATTCTTTGGGCTTTTCCTCCCACTTCACAACTATGCAGTTATATACAAAAAAAATAATAATTGTAATTTCTAGTTTTAATGTGACAAAATGTTAAAAAGTTTAAGATTTATAAAGATGTTTGCAAGACATTTTGAATCTATTGGGAACTTCTAGTTAGATGGTCAAAAGCGGTGAATACCAGTGTTGTAGTACTGGAGTCCGAGACTCGAACTCGAGTCCGAGTCATTAGCTAAATTTAGAGACTCGTGACTTGACTTGGACTTGAGCACTGATGACTCGAACTTGGACTCGTACTCCTACATTCAGATCATTCTGACTCGGAAATTGAGAAAAAGACTCGACTTTTTTTATATATCATTAGGCTATAATTTTAATATGTCATTAGAATATTATTTGGTGTATGATTTTAATATCTAAATGTCGTACCGCGCACGTGACGTCACCATCTCATGAGCAACGCCCCTTGCCGCTAAGGAAGGGCAAACAGTGTGAGAGCGCACGTAGCAACCAGCCGTTACACATGCAACAGATACAACGATATGACCGACTTTACAGCTGTTAAACTTTCACAAGAGGATGTCCAGGCGCCCATTTTACTGGTAGAACTGTGGAACAACATACCAACGTTCAGCTCAAACGATGGCTTGAGTGTCGAGGGCTTGGAAAGCCTGGAAAAACGGGCCGAGTTGATAGGAAGGCAAGTCGTTGTTTTTCTCCTGCTCGGCGTTCATGGCGTCAGCGGCCGTTTTTTTTCTGTTTGTACTCACCGTCCAGGAATCGGTATAAATTTTCCGGCCCGCCGAACAATTTAGTCCGGTCCGGTGGCCAAATGCATTATCATTATCCAACGGCTGTATCTCCTCGCTGCATCGACCGATCTGCACCAGATTTGTTGCGAGTAATGGGGGAACGCTGCCGAATGCGTTTGTGGGAATCGCCCGGTGGACGGGCGAGGAAAATGCGTGACAGCATCTGCGGTGGCGGGCGGACCCCGCCCGCCGGCCGGCACCGCGGCGGTGGCCAATAGGCCGGAGTGCGCCTGGCTGTGAGGGCCGTTCGACGCCGCTTGCAGCTTTAACATCCTTCATATGCGGCCTATCAGCGTACCTCGAGTCGCTGTTGCACGTTCCATAACAACAATATTTAAAAACCATGGTTAGGAGACGTCTTTGACTTGGAAAAAGCAGTAGTTTTACCGAGTAAAACCAAGGGTAACTACAGCGAAAGAGTTATTAGTGCAATGGAATGTTACTGCTTCATGTCATACATCACACGTCACGGCATGTTCCTACAACGAACTTGGATCAATAGTGACTCAACTCGGACTTGACTCGGATGAGTAGTGGACTCGACTCGGACTCGATTTTTTTTTAATGACTTGGACTTGACTCGGACTTGAACACTGGTGACTCGAACCTGGACTCGGACTCGAGGCATAGTGACTTGACTACAACATTGGTGAATACACATGGTCGCATAGGGGCGAGAAGCGTTAATTGGGAGTTTTACACCAATCGGGACTGATAAAAAAAAATAGGGGACAGTTGGTGTCCTCCCAGGGAGCACGGAAAAAGCAGCAATCTGCTGACCACTGAACACATGGACGCCTTTCTCTTCCGCTGCCCACCTCTCCGAGGCAGAGATGGGCCAGGTTTTGCAGTTAAGCGGAAGGACCAAGCAGCCGCGGTGATAGCAGAGTTTTATGACTCCAGCAGTGTCAGCCCCTCATTAGGGGAAGGAGCAGCAGAGTACAGAATGATGAAGACCCACACTTGTGGTTAATTGTAAGCGATGCTGATGCAGGCTCGCTCCATCAGTTCCCCTTGGCTGCGTTCAGACGGTATGAAGAGACGTGAGGTTAAGCTGCGTGCTTGCTGACTGTGGTTTTGTCAAATCTTCATATACTCTAATATGCCTTTTAATTTCATTGCCTTGTTAACAACTTCATCTAGAGTTGCTGATTAAATCTCGATGAACCAAACTTGCTTCTGGGAGACAAAGTTTGATTCACTTTAAGGGGAAAAAAAATTGTGCAACGTGCATGTTTGGCTTTGCAAATAATTTAGTTTAGTTAAAACACAGACCAAAATCAACACAGTTACTGTTTCAACTAACACAGGTTGTTCTTAACTCCTCTTTTGGATTTTGATTCCAGTAAAACTTGTAATTGGTTTGTTAATCAACGTATCTCATCATCTCTTCTCACGTCACCTTCTAAATGTTGATGAGGAAAAAGAGATCCGGGTATATTTTTGTAATGATTATGCAGGAGAGAGAACCCGGTATTCAGCCGACACTAGAGCGAATGCTTAAAGAGTTTATTGCAGGGGTGATGATGAGGTTGGATCAGGCAGGCAGACTGAAAACAATCCAGGCTGGTCTGATTCTATCTCAGAAGAGAATCAGACCAGCACTAGTGCCCAGATCATAACAAAATAAGGAAATAAACACAACAAATTGTAACTACAACATCTTGGTTACATCTATAGCAAGTTTGGTGTCCACACAACAAGCAATTGAAAAGTTATACATTTAGACTGAAAACAATCCAGGGGGACCCTTTTTGTTTTTGTGCCATTTTGGCACAATTTTTGAAATTTAGAATTTACTCTTGAAATTTAAATTGTGGTATGCTATTATATATTTGGTAGATACTTTTGTAGAGGAGTCTCAGATGAGGATCTGGACATATGATAAGAGTGTGTCAGTCTCAGTCTGCTCCAAGCGTGTTATTGTTGCTAAAGAGCTCAAGCCCCCTTGAAAGGGGGCTCGCAGGCTTAAGGGGTTAAAACTCCAAATTCTATTTAGCAGAAAATTAGAATAATTACAAAAGGCTTATTTAAAAAAAAGTTTTTAATACAGAAATATTATGGCCTATATGATCATGTGGATGCAGTAAAGCTGAGGCAATCTGCATTTCCTGAACACTTCAGCACTGCCACAGACTGATTTCCTCCATGCAAGAGATATTAACGCAGTAATTCATGAAAAGAGGTATTATGTGTTAGTATTAATGTACATAATAAATGGACGACTTTCAGCGGGCCAACATTTCTGTATTAAAAATGATAAAAAATAATGCTTTTCATCAAAATTATTGCTTGAAATACAGTATATCACTCACAATATCAGCCAATAAAATTGATTGAGCTTTTTTTTATTTAAAACACTGAAACAAATGTACTTTTTAGTCCCATCTCAGTATACTGAGATGCACCTGTAATACCCCAGGCTATTCAAGAAGCAGGATTCCTTTGCATCTTGTTGTTGTATTATTCATGCTATTTAGCATCAATTCAGCCATGCATTCCTTTTTTGTTAAAAATGCATATGGTAGTATTTGTAAAAATATAAATATTATTTATCCTTTTTTGTATATCGTGCTTAAGATGTCGTCACTTAAAGCAAAGTGGAATCAAAGTGAAATTCCTTGTTGCAAGAATTTACTTTGTGATTAAAACTGATTCTGATCACTCTCCCTAGATGGTGTTTGAAATAGGAAGATAAAAACAGCTCCATCACGTTATAAATAGTGATTAGAAGGCTCAAATGCAAGTATACAAAGAGGTACTTTAATTTTACAAACCTTTCATAACTTAAAGATGTATAGAAAACTGTAAAAAAAAATTGCAGGGCATGCCGGTGGTGCAGGGGTAGCGAGGTGTGACCCATATGTGGAGGTCCTCAATGTAGCAGTCAAATGTAGGTTTGATTCTGGCCTGTACCTTTAAGGCATGTCATTATAGGCCACAACTGCCACACAGAAACTAATAATAATTACCACAATTAGCTGATTTTATTTTGTACTTGTTTTCCAACAGCTTTCTGCTTCTTCTCTGCTCTTTATTCTCAAAACAGATTGCTCTAATTACATACTGTTGCGAACTTTCCCATCAAGTTCAGCAGATGTAAGATTTTCTTAATTTTCTATCAGGTCTCTGTTCTCCTTGCTTTGCAATTCAATCAAGACATCCAAAACAAAAAAGGAGAAGGAGGAAATATTTCTGTACAGCAGGCGTCTCAAACTCCAGTCCTTTAGGACCAGAATCCTTCATCTTTTAGATGCCTTGAACACACCTGAATCAAATAATAAGGTTATATATAGGATTATGTACTTGACTGCATGTTTAGGCGGTGATTCAGGCATTTTGATTGAGGCGTGTTTGTCCTGAGAAGCAAATAAAAGCTGCAACACAGCAGCTCCTGAGGATTGTTGTTTGCCTGACAGTCAGCTTAAACAACAATGAGGTTCTCCTTGAAACTCAGAGCAAAATAACCTCCGTATATCAGGGAGGAAAACCGATCAGAATGACAATTCAAAAAAATGTTGGGATCATTTAATTCTTTAACTGATTTTCTGCAGTATGCTGACAATTTATCTATGATAGAATTATTTTATATGAGTATTAGGCACACTTCTTTAGGGATGAGGTTAATTTTTCCCTCAGTAAAACGGGTGCAATCATTTTAAAAAGGCAGCAGGCTCCTTTCTCTTTCTTTGTCCGGTGGGTCAAATATTTTGTGTAATTTGTTTGTTGCAAAAAGCTGGTCACTTTTTGTCCTGAATATAATTTATTTTAATTTATGCTTTTATTTTAAAATTAGCAGTTTTATAGCACTGGTGCCTTACAGCAAGAAGGTCCTAGGTTTGAATCCCAGGCTGGGGTCTTTCTACATGGAGTTTGCACGTCTCCCTGGGCATGCCCGGGTTCTCACTGGTTACTCTGGCTTCCTCCCACATTCTAAAAACCATGAATATTATGTTATCGATCAAACTGAATTAACTCCCTAACTCTTACGCCACCGTCGCCCTCCGCGGTCTGACGACCTGTCCAGGGTGTACCCTGCCTCTTGTCTAATGACTGCTGGAGATAGGCGCCAAGCCCACTCCCATGTAACCCCGCAAGGACAAGCAGATGTGGAATATATATGATGGATGGGTAGTGTAAATGCATTTAATGCAAAATTTGTAATTTAAAATGGGGGACGCGTGTGTAGCCAAATCTTAGTAAGATTAGGTTTACTTGACATCAGAATATGATTAGCAAAATCATTCCTTCTCTGGGTTCTGGATTAAAATGATGCAGAAACAGACCAGCGAGGCTGATGAAACACAGTCAAAGTGATCTGGTACTGAGCAAACTAAACTCAGAAAATATGAATACTGAAGGAAAAAATTCAACAAGGCTAATAACTGTGGTAATCACAAACTGACACCAGGTATAAAAGGGAGTCTTAATAACACACTGACAAAAGAAACTTCTGGCTGCTGTAAAGAGCCGAATTAACCAAAAAAAAAAACGAGCTTAACTGAACTGATTAGCCCTGCAAATCATTTTTATCCCCAAAAGACGAAGAAACTCATCCACCATAATTTGCAGCTCCAAGTTTTTGGATACATGGAGTGAATGGAGCCCAGCATGTATAAAGCAATGCTGGAAAAAGATCACAATTTAAACTCTTTGATATGTTTTTGATTCAGGATAGAGGAGCAGCAAAATGTGCATTTGCTGAGCTGTGCGGCACAGAGCACATGCTGGCACAAGCATGCTGGAGCTCTACCCCGGGAGAATACAGGGTTCACGAGTTTCAAAAGGAAATTAAAACTTTGATTTTTTTTTATTTTTTTTACAAACCACAGAGTCACCGTTTTCGACTTAACTTTAGCCAGTCTTAATCAGCTTTAAGTCCAGAAAGGGTTTTCACAATCATTTCTTCCATATAAATACAAGGCCTTGGAAAAGGTATTCATGCTCAGACATTTTCCATCTTTTCACATTACAGCCACAAATTTCAATGCATTTCATTGGGATTTTATGTGATAAACAAACAAAAAAGTTGTACATGATTTGGCAGGCAAATAACAATCAAGAGTGGCGAGTATTTGTATTCAGCCTCCTTTATTCTGATCACCTTAAAAAAAATCTGTGGCAATTAATTGCTTTTAAAAGTGACGTAATTAGTTAAACAAGTCAACATTTTTGTAATTTAATCTCAGAATAAATCCAGCTGTTCTATGGAGACCTCAGAGGTTATCAGGAAAAACAAGGAACACAGTAAAAAGGTCTGAGACAAAGCTTTGAAAAACTCGAAGTCAGGGTTCGGCTGTACAATAATATCCAAAGCTTTGAACACCTTAAAGAGCCCTGTTTAATCCATCATCTAACAGAGTAACTCACTATTTTAAAACAAGGCATGGCTATTAACCTAAACCGACAGGCTGGGCAAAGAGAGCATTATTCAGAGAAGCAGCCAAGAGGCCCATGGAAAACTGTGGGGGAGTTGCAGAGATCCGCAGCTCAGGTGGGACAAAATTGTAGCAGGAAACCTTTTAGTTGTGAACTCTGCAAATCCGGCCTTTATGACAGTGTGACGAGAAGAGAAAGGTTTAAATAAAGCAAAAAGAAGTTTGGTTTAAAGTATGCCACATGCCATGTGGTGAACAGAGCAAACAAGTAGAAGATGGTAACTCTGTAATCAGATGAAACCAAAGCGATGGAAGGAGTTAAATAAAGGGCAAGAAAACAACATGAAATTGACCTTCCGCCTGGCTTCTACCAACACCTCCCTCAAAGGACTTGCTTACGTCGCTGTGAAATTGTGGTTAACTCAGATTTCAGATTTGCTATTTTATTTTACTTCCAGTTCCAAGTTATACACCACATGGTGTTGGTCTGTTAAATAACATCTAATGTGCTTTTTTTGTGCTAATGTGACAAAATGTAAACTGTAACTGTACTTTGCTGTTTTTTTTTTGTGATAATCAGCTCTATTGAATCTAAGCTTGTTATTATTGTCTGTGATTTAAAAAACAAACTCTCAGCTTTTTCTGAACTCCTTTGTCATGTGAGTGAATACAAATTACAAATCCACTGCAAATTTAAACAGTTCTTATTCTGGTTAAGCTCTTCAATAAATTACAAATCCTCTCGTTCTTCCATGGATTTTTTTATTCCTGTCTCCTTTAATGTATCCAGTCAAGTTGAACGATGTAGAGGGAAGCCTTTTCAAATGTAAAACATTGTTGGCACTGAATTTAGAATAACTTTTCACTTCTGTAAAAAAAAAAAAACATTTTTTTATTTTACAGAAACAAAGTGGAAATAACAATGTTTATAAATTGTATTCATCTAATTATTCTATGTATCTAATTAAAAGAAAATTCTGTTTTAGTTTTTGCACCAATTAAAATCAGATGTCCTAAAACAACAGTTTCACGCTGTTCTCCAGTTCTTCTGCAGTTTGTTGAAGTCTAAGCAATGCTTCTGATTGGTCTCGGTCCCCCGTGGCTCAAAAAAAAAACCGATTTGTCTGATGGAGTAAATGAAGCGGCACTAATGTCCTCCCTATTTTAGCTCGGCTCACATTCATCACTACGTTTGTTTTCTGTCGCACATCAGGACCTGGGGAGTTCAGACGGGCCCCCCCGGAACTGGAAGGGCATAGGGATCGCTATGGTGGTGATCCTGGCCGTTATGTCCCTGGTCATCCTCTCTGTCGTCATCCTCACGCCGGGTAAGAGAAAAAAAAAAAAAAGGTTGTAAAGAAGCAGAGTAAAGTAACAGAATCAACGTGAAAGGGATATTTTGCATCCAAAGCTTTTAAAGTTACATGAAAAGACCAATTCTACTCTCATGTCTGCACCCAGCAGTGTTTAATTTAACACAAAGAGTAGAATAGGAAGACAAACTAATTGGGCTATGTTCTAAAGTAAAAACAACAAAAAAAACTCCACCTATCCTTTTGAAGCATGGTTGTTTAATCTGTAAAAGAACCCCGTCATAAATAAAACAGTTCAGCCTTCTGCAGGGGTTAAAAATCTCTTTGACTCTTTGTCTCGTAGCAGTTTCCAAGCAACCAGGGGAGACTCCAAGAAGTAACTGCTCTCAGCCAAATAGTGTCAGAGAGATTATAAAACCCCATAACCTGAGACGTTTTGCTTCATCGCTTTGGTTTTTAGCACTGATTTAACAAGCGAGTGTCATTTCCACAGCTAGCCGTATCCAGGTTGGTGTGGCCACGCAGCTGCAGCCCGTCAGGACTAATCAGGAAGAGCTAAAAGAGGAGCAGATTCCATCTGGCAGATGCTAGATGGGACTCGCTCCTCGGCGTGGTAGTTAGGCCTTCCCTTCTCAGCGTTATCTTGTATTTCTGTTCCCATCCTCCAGGAATCACGTCTAGGCTCATTTCCAAGTTTCAGCGATTCCCGGTGCTCTGCTTCCCGACTCCTCGGATCTAAGAAAGAATCCCACTGAGTTCAATGCCGTTAATCTCCTCGCTTCTAAGATCACCCTCCTTAAAACTATTCATTTTGGCGATTCATTTTGGCGATGCTGATTGGCCAAATATTTATAAATCTTCCCTAGCAACAGTATACGATTGGTTATTTCGCTACACTTGTAGGGCTCCTTGAGTCACAGCCCCACAAGTGTAGAAGAAGAGAAATGATATGTTCTGTTGGTGGAAATGCACTGTTAAATGATAGAGTCAATCAGTAGAAGTGTTTTAATAATTCTTATTACATGTAGCCACGTACTATTAAGTAAAAACTGACATTAATATTACTTTTAAAATCTATACATATTTTGACTTTTCCCCTCCACATCTAGGGAGGGCAGCGCCCGAGCGCCCCCTATGGGCCAGCCGCCACTGGATTGGAGAATGTAAAACCTTCACCTCCTCAGACTAACCCGACTCCATTGGATTTGTCTGCAGTTCAGTCCTCTTCTCCAGCAGATCTGCTCCTCCTGCCTTCCAGGACGTTGTCTTCCCGACCCCAGAACTGTTTTCGGAGCAGCTATATAGATGTCGGGCCTTCCTCCTCCAGTGCTCCTTGGTGTTCCAGCGAGCTCCTTCCCAGACAATTCAAGCAACATCTCCCATTTAATTGGACTTCTTAGAGATAAAGCCTTCAGGTGGACAGAAGCTATAATAAATTAGATCACTGTTCATCTGTTCACGTTCGATTAATTTTTGGATTTGTTGAAGCCGACTCTTGCATACGGGATTGATGATGACACAGCTGAAATACTGTGGAACCTGAAAGAGGGAAATTGGTCAGACACAGAAATGGCCATACATTCCTGCACCCTAGATCCTGAAGCTAGCTGAAACTTACTTAAAGGGATGTCCTAAATTCTCTAAATTCCCAGAATTATAAACTTAAAGAACAGGAACCCATGCAAATAGGCAGAAGCCATCTCTTGAGTAGAGACAAAGCAGGACCAATGTCTTGACTGTGGATCATTCGGACACTGCCGGTTTTTTGTTGCCATATCCGCCCCAAAAGACCAGCAATAGTTAAGAGGCTCGGCAGGCATGGTGCATAAATTTGATTATCTGTGATTTCCATTGAATTCAACAACTTGCATCAATCAAGATCTTTTCCGTGTTATCACCTCGGTTGATTCGGTTCTACACAGGTTCTCACCAATCCCAAACTTGTGGAACCATTTAACATTCCTGTTCAGAACCTCCTATCTCCCTTAAATATTGATGTCTTAGAAGGCAGTTTGTTAGAAAACATCACCTAAAAAAAAAAACTCAACTGCCCCAATTACTAGTTTCTGGAAATCAACACAAACAAATCTCTTTCTTAATTTTTCCCACGTGAGTCATTCTGGGCCATCCTTGGCTAAAAAGGCTCACATTAACTGAACTGAATCCCATATTGACTCCTGCAACGTTAATTGCTTCTCATATTCTCTCAGATGACTTTACTTCTACTCTAGATCTCCCAGATGTTCCCCCTGAGTATCACAACCTTCAGGAAGTTCTCAGGAAGGATCTTGCTATCCCCGTAAAGCTGTGTCCAGGTGGATGTGTGTTTGTCAAGTCTCTCACTTTCTTCTTTGCAGGATGTGTCTGGCCTCTGTGGCCACGCAGCTGCAGCTCGCCAGGACTAATCAGGAGGACGTTGAACAGTAGCAGATCCCATGAGGCAGATGCCAGATTGTTAGCTCACTTAGCTCGGTAATGTTAATTTAACATTGCAGCTTTTGTCTGATCTAAGTTTGCAAAGACATCCTTTTAATACACTGACTGCCCTCCTCCGCTGAGCTCAGGGAGAGGGGTGGTTTCAGATTTGCTCTCCTTCCTCACTCTATGGAAGAATCTGACTGAGATTCCCGCCATTAATCTCCTCACTGCTCCTAAGATTAACCCACTGAGACCCGCTGCTTTCACTGCTCAGCTACTTACCACATACCTACCTGCCTGTTCGCCCTCCAACGTCATGCCCTCAGGTGTGTATGTGCCATCGCACACCTCCTTCTCCAACAAAACAGAGACACTGCATCACCAAGCCACCAAGCACCACCACCAGTCAATCTGAGAGGTTTGCTCGCCTCCTCCATGACATCCTCGTCCACCGTCAAAGGTCTCGTTTTTCTCCACAAATTCATTATCTGCCTCATTATCTGCACCAAGTGCAGGTTGCTTAAGCACGAGCCACCAGAATTGAGAAAGACTCCTGGATAGATGTTGAAACGTTTTCAGAAAGAAGTGAGCGAAAGTCCGATTGCCTCCGATTTAAGCCTCTTTGGTTCACCCACCCAGAGGATAATCACTTACCTTTCCTCCTCAGTGTTCAATCGGAGCTTCGCCGGGAACCAAGAAGATGCATTACCTCACTGTTATTTTCAATAAACCAGTTAAACCTCCCATGCTGTGTCAGCAATTGTCGCCTGCACCAGAGTTGAACTTAAAACAAACACTGCAAAAGATATAAGGTGTTAATTAGTATGCTATGGAGAGAGGCTGGAAGCTGGAGGTATCCCTTGGCGTCCGTTTATTTCTGCTAATTTATCTTGGGCGTCCTCACATTTGAAGGACAAACGTGAGAGTGGCATCAATCTTGTCATGTGTTGAGTTTGAAAAACTCTGCGCGTTTGTTTGTGTGAGAGTCAGGTCTCCAGATTGCTTCCTTGCATGGGAGCGAATTTAATGAAGACTCGGATTCGGTTGCACAAAGAAAAATATTCTCCACAACGCTGAACTTTCTTGCTAGAGAAAGTCTGATTTTTATTATATTCTCAAACTGCAGAGTAAATGTTAGTGTTGAGTCTAAATAAATCCTAATCCTAAAAGAAACATACACAAGTATCCTCATGTTTCTGTCATCTGTGGTGAAGAATGCGTCCTTCAGATTGATTTATGACAGATCATTACACTGACTGGTTTATGAACCCTGAAATAACCGTTGCCAAACCGTTGCTTCTTACTGCAGAGACAAATCCAGCATGGAGCAGAAAAGTGGGCCAAGCCTTTCTTTCATGTGAACATAAAGGCTTCACTCATAGCTTGCTCTGTCTTTTCTGCCTTTAAAGACGAGTCTCACTTGTTACTCCTCTCCCATGTGACCATGGAGGATCTGGACAGAGAAGAGTTTAAACTTCACGATCCCTGTGCGGCGTGGTTGAACGGTGAGGATCCATATTTCCACATTTCCATCATGTGTTTTCAGCATGTGTCTCAGAGAACTCAGGATGTTTTTTTTTTTGTTTTTTTTTCACCCCTGAATCCCTAACAGATAGCGAAGTTGCCCTGCGAACCAGAGAGGGACATGTCCTGACATTCACCTTCAACAACAACCTAACCACCACCCTGCTGGACAACAGCTCTCTGGTAGGACGGGGAGCTGCGACTGTCTCTCATATTGACTCACAGAATGAACAAATAGGTCAATAGAAAATGAAAATTAAGAGACAGATGCTGTAGGGAGCTGCTGCACCACATGGCACATTTTAGACCAAAAAAAGACTTGGCACGTTGAGGGTATCAGCGCATATTTCCCCCCACCCCAATCTGGCTCCTCTGTGAGCCCTCACCATGTGCCATCAAAGAGATCTTTCCAGGCGAAGGCATCGTTTTGAGCGCAGCCTCTGCTCGACACTAACAGACTTATGTGGGTCATCGCAGGCATGCTTAAAGCAGGGTTGTGTTGTCAGCATGATAAGTCTCTTCCCTGTTTTGAGGTGTTGGTTTGTCATCGCTGTGTCTGCATCTATAAAAAAGAAGAACGAAATGAATGACTGAATATCAAAACGGCACAGATAAATACGTTTTTGAGTCAGTTTGCTGCTCACATTTTAAAATAAGATGCAAATTAGAAGTAAAACTGTTAAAATTACACATCCAGAATTAGAAATAGATGTAAATGTTCAGAAGATATATAAAAACGTTCATGCAGTTCCAGTCAGATGTTAACATGCACAAATCGTATGGCGTATACACTGCAAAAAGAGAACTAAAAATAAGTAGAATTTTCTTGAAATGAATGTATTTGCCCTTGATTTGAGCAGGTAAATAAGATTATCTGCCAATGGAATGAGTATTTTTACCCCTAAAATAAGATAATTAGATATACAGCACTTGAAATAAGATGATGGAGATGAATTGTCCCTATTTTAAGTGCAAAAATCTTATTCCATTGGCAAATACTCTTATTTACATGCTCAAATCAAGAAAAAATAAGAAGATTTTTCTTATTTTTAGTTCTATTTTTGCAGTGTATGTCATTTTAATATTGGGCTTTTAATGATCCATTTAAATTCATCCTTTTTTCAAGGTTGAATGATAAGACGGTGAACTCCAATAAATAAAATCATAAACTAAATTCACACATTCTCTGATCGACGGTGTCAAAATGTTAATTACAAGCTCAAATAGACAGCTACGTCTCTGCTAATGCTTGGCTGAATGGGCCTTGTTAACCCAAACTGTCACAGATGAAAGGAAATTGATCGCAATATTAAGGACAACCCAGGAACCACTAAAAACCTGGAAACTGCCGAAGCACACTAATTTTACTTGGATTAAGCAGGCAGTTACCAAGAAAGAAGCGCCTTGTTTAAAAGCACATGTCAGATTTCTTCTGGAAAGAGGTTTTATAACCAGACGAGACAAAGACTGAGCTGCTTGACCACAACCATGGACCGCGGAACGCATTTCAAATTGGTCGGGCCCATCAGGCAATACTCACAATACCACTACCCATCACATACGCATGCGCCCGCATACACATAAAACACCAGCTTCCCCTTGATCACGCAACTGATTTGCGTCACATGACACAAGACAAGCCAATCCATTTTTAGACACCAGAATTTATTGTTTTCTCATAGGCTGTGGTCCCTGAGCATGATAAATGTGTCTGCCATGTTATAATTAAAATCGGCACCAATGTTTTATTTAACTTTTTTTCCGGCGTTTAAGCACACACGCCCTGGATTTATTTCCTCTTACAATCATTATATTACAGCTAACAATATTTACAGAATAAAAATACATTAAAAAGAAAAGTCAAACTCACCCCTGCTCTAAATATTCCCGAAAAAGTGTCTCCGTCTGTCATTATGCTGGATGAAGTCCTACCCTCAAAGTATCCACTGTGGTCAAAAGATCCCTGTGTGTGAGGGCGCACATCAAGCTATTTAGTCTTTTCTGGGTCATTGTTGATCTCAGATAGGTCTTGACACGACGGAGGGACGAGAAACACCTCTCAGCACTTGCAGTGGACACAGTTAACTAAGCTAACGAAGCTAACGAAGTAGCGGCAGTCATAAGCAGCGCAGAGGTGGCTTGCAATTGTGTGGGAAAACTTTTGTTTACATCACATGACACAATCAGCCAATAAATTTTTTAGATGGGATGATTTATCGCTTTCTCATTGGAGAATGATGCTTCTGCCATAGACTACTGTGCATTTGAAAAAATAGCTGTTGAATAATTTAATTTTATTTATTTATATATATTATTTTACATGTTTGATCAACAAAAGTAGGTAGGGCCACGGCCCTACCGGTTCCGCGGTCCGTGACCACAACAATCTCTTTCACAAAACTGTTCTGTCATAATTCAGCAAGCCGGCCTCTCACAAATCTGGCCAGCGATATCCCAAACCCACGCGAGTTTTCTAAAATGAATATGTGCAAGGTCTAAATTGAGTGATACACAAAAAAATAAGCATCAGAAGCTAACATATCAGTGACATTAGACACTGTTTCTCTTTTATTTTGTCTTCAGGTATAATGGCTGCTGAAGAAACTGCACGTGGGTGAAGTCCTGAGATTTGTTCAGTTTTTGGTGCATTTTGTGCAGCTTCTTTATGGCAAGAAATAATATGCGAGTCTGTTTTTGCTGTAAATCCACCAGCCAGTGGTAATTACTCATCAAAGCCTTGATCTCTAACACGGGTTTACCATTTAACAAGTCCGTTAAGAGGGAGCTGTAACCGAGTCTTGGGTCACAAGCACGTGATGATGGGAAAAATGTGTCTTACTCCCACTTTGTTTAGTAAAAGTCGCTTTTGACAAAAAATGTGTTCAGAGGCATAAAAGTAAGGGTTTCAAACCAAAACCACTGCTGCTTGTAAAGCACGGTGGTGGTAGCATCATACTGTGGTGCTGTTTTATTGCCAGTGATAGTGAAGCATTAAACAAAGTGAATAAGGTGGTTGGAATAAGGAAGAAGAGATTTTTTTTGTATTTTTCAACTTCACCTCAAACTACTTAATGGCATAACTAAGGACAACTGCTACATTTACATGGACAAAAATAATCAGTACAAAAGGCCCGATTGGAATAAAAATGCGTCATGTAAACATGGTATATTGTGATTGGATTAAGTTAAATCGGAATAAATTTTTTAATTCAACGAGAAAGGTTTATGCCGATTGATAATCCGATCAGCATGCATGTAAACGCTTGTCAGGATCAAGTTTTTCTGAATGTGGCAAACTGACCCGAGTGCGCTCAATGTAAACGTGACGAATTACCGCATTGCTGTGTGGTGGAAATTAGCTGGGAACCAAAACTGTCGGGGCTCCCGATACAACCTTTCTATTCGCATCATTAAAATAATTTTTTATTCACTAACGAGTCAACCGTAAGAAGAACCTGGTGCAAGTCCAGCCTGGGCACTCGGAAGACAGACAAACTCGTATAATACTGCTTTGTTTACTATTTTTTGTTGTTAAGCGATGACGGATGTACTTCTTCTTCTGTGCTGTTTTTTTTAAGAAAATTTGAAAACTTTACATGTCAGAGAGGTTGTGTTCTGAATAAAGCCAGGTGCATATACACACACATTATGAACGGATTAATTGATTCTATTATTTGATGTTTTGATTTTTAATCCGAATACATTTCAATACGATCGTGAAATTTTGTGCATGTAAACACAGCTATTGATCCCAAACACACATAAAAGCAGCCTTTTTAAAAGACAAACCATTCTAACATTAGGCTTCTGTAATGGCGCAGGTATCAACCCTATTAAAACTTCATGAACTACGACTCAAAACAAGGTCTGTGCCAGGAGAACAACCAGTTTAAATAACATCTATCAGTTCTGCCAAGAAGTGTGGTCAAATATCCAGCCAGATTAATGACAAAAAGTCATTAATCTGGCGCTTGCTAAAACATATATACCCAAATATTAGTTGCTGCGTATTTATTTAACTCTGTATGTATGATTCTGATCATGTAGGGATTAGAGAAAGCTGTAAATTGTGTAATCACTCCACCCTGGAAAAATAATAGCTCAAGCAAATCATTAAAAGCCTAATATGAATAATAAATAAGAAATGATTGCCCATGATGAGTGTGTGTACTAATCTCACCGGAACTGCAGACACAAATTCAGAAGATGTAGTGTTACACCAAATATTCTCATTAACCTTTGAAGAAGGAAGGCATTGATTAATATTCAGAGTATACAAGGATTTAATGAGGTACCTCACTAAATACAAATTAAAAGAAGCCCCCATGAATCGTATTTCATGTCCGACCTGTACGTCACTGATACTCGACAAACGTCACTAATCTGCGTCGTGCTATGCAGAAACGGGAAGAAAAACGACACCCATAGCAGACAAAAATGAGGAGAGCAGTCAATGGAGGGAAACCTCCGGTTAGAAAAGAAATTAAAGATCGCAAAATGCGCGCCAGCATTATAATCCATCTTTACTTCTGCAAACACTGAGCACGCTTGCTACGTGTGACGTCATCGCGTCCTCAACTGCGCATGCGGGACACTTAAGTTGTATGAATGCGGTTCACACAGGAGATCACATTACAGAATATTTGGAAATGTGAACGACCACGCAAAAAAAAAATCAGATTTCACAAAAAAAATCAGAATTGAGCATTGAGGCCTGCAGTGTGAATGTAGCCTAATTAGCGCTGCAGGTGGAGCTGATCAGGAGCAGAGTGGTGGCTGGAAGGAGATGGAGCTGATTGGATGATAGCTGGTGGCTGAGAGGCTGATTATAGAAAAGTCTAAAACAAATAAACAAAAACCTAAATCATGACATTTCAAGAGGTCAGTGTCTTTATCGTTTTTAATTAAGCTAATAAGAGGATATAAATAAATAAATAAAGGCTTGCAGTTCTGACATTGGGCTGTTTTATCATTGCATGTATATCCCCTCAATAAATCATGTTTTGGCCTGTCAACTTGAATTCATTTAATATGTGCCACTTTCGGCATCTAGTTTTTCAGAAATGTTGAGGCAGGAAAGCTTTTACCACTTTATGTTTTTGCTTTGCTGTTTCTTCCCTCCCCCCCCCCCCCCCCCCCCAAACACACACACACACACACACACACACATATTTAGGTTTGCATGTGGATACAGTTTCTCTTATTGCGTCCTTTTGTTCTAATGTTCCTTACCCATTCATTCTGCTGGGGACAGGCCAGGGCTGCTCATACGACTGCAGCTTAAAACGCAGTCAGATCTTTGAGCCGTGTTCAGAATTTCAGTTTTGTAACACCTTGCTGAAGTACAGCGACGTCCTTGGAAATTACACAAGCTCCAAGGCTGCATACTTTGCTCTTGTGTGTAGTGCACGTTTGTGCAATAACGCTGCAGTCACAGAAGTGGAAATGAGCCAATAGCCCTGATACCCATGCCATCACAGAGCCTGGCTTTTTAATTATCTGTGTAGAACAGTCTGCATGGTCCAGGGCACATTGCATT
Organism: Fundulus heteroclitus; assembly: GCF_011125445.2. Lineage (NCBI taxonomy): Eukaryota > Metazoa > Chordata > Actinopteri > Cyprinodontiformes > Fundulidae > Fundulus > Fundulus heteroclitus. The sequence continues at coordinate 32,854,522 of NC_046361.1, read as the reverse complement.
TATTTCTTCCAGAGAAAATCGGGAATACTATCGCCTTGATTACAATCCACATTGGGACTGTGGGACTGTCAGTCCCAGATGCCTTAGCGCAGAGGTGTCCCCATTTTTTTAATCACATAAGCCAATACAGTCAAGTCAAAAGTGCTTGGAGGGGGCTATAAAAAATATATTTTTTTTAAATAAAAATAAGAAACTATTGTATTGTGACAAATTAAGTAGCTAGATTTTTTTGTATGAACAGAAAAATGCAAAAGGAATCGTAAAAGTTTGGCTTGATTGAAAAACATAAAGAAATAGTAAATTCTCTTCAATAAGAAGAGGAGTTGGGTCACTATTTCTTTGAAAATGCTTTTTGTATATTATAATCATCTGTGTTTGACATTCCCTGGAAATTCACCCTTTGCATTTAACCCATCCTTAGAGAGCTCCACTGTGCGGAGCATTCTGGGGCTGGAGGTCTTGTGGGTCTGGTACTGGGAAGACAGATTTACTTCTGGATGAGCTTCACATAAATCTTCCCCTTGGAACAGTAAAATCTAAGTGGTACTTATAGACGTAAATCATCTTAAGCAACTTGAAAGATACTCTATTAACAGCACATGGTTGACACAGCTATGCTATGTAAATGTTGCAGCAAAGATTCAATAAATAAAACGACTAGCCGATGCTATGATATACAGATGACCTGTTTAAACCATACCGTATTTTTTTTTATTAAAGGCTTAGAAACAGCCAACAGCTGAAACAAAGTGCTGTACGTTGCTACGAGCTAAAACACATCCATTAAGAAAAATGTAATAAAAAAAAAAAGATAATGCATGAAAACTCTTAAAAGAAACAGTAAAACCAATTTAAAATGAAAACTAAGTATCACTGGTGGTAAAAGCCTAAGAATAATAGTGGGATTTAAGGCGAGGTTTAAAAGTGGGCAGTGAAGGAGCCTCTCTTATGTGCAGGGGCTGTTTTTTCATAATTGAGGACCAATAATAAAAAAGCCAGCTGCCGTAAGTGATTGAAAACATGATCCAACAACTGCTCTGAGCTGCCCATCTAATTAAAAATCACTGTAAAACTTCAGTAACACTTTGTTTAAAATATGTTAAAACCGATGAAGTTTCTCTCACCTCAGCCTGCCAAATGTTTGGAGCGGCTCCAACCGATGGCAGCCCGACCTGTTTTCTGATTATTTCAGCTAATGTCTTTATTTCACCACATGGGAGGGACTCAAAGCCTGCGTAATACGGCACTGAGCTTTCTCCTTTATATGTTTGGTTGAGTATCTGTATAATCTGACCCAATCTGTATAATATGATTAATTCTGACTTTGTAAAGTGCCTCGAGATGACATGTTTCATGAATTGGCGCTATATAAATAAAATTTAATTGAATTTAATTGAATATTAGATTTAAAAAAAAAAAGTTGGAAATGGTAACTTCATTTGTCCCTGTGAGTTATTTTAGATAGTTATTTTAATATTTTATTTAGTGTTTTTGTGTATACAAAAACAAGCATCAATAATAATTCAATCGTCAACAGTACACATTGAACACCTAAGCCTATAACCCCCCCCCCCCCCCCACACACACACACACACACATACATATGTTTCCAGAAGGATGGTAGAAACAGTATACCTAATTGTGTTAAATATGGTTGCAAACTTATTTTAAAAGGTGTTACTATTTTCCAGAGGAATCCAATCCACTCAGCTCCACAAAGCATCCGTCAATAAAAGGGAAGGGAGTCAGTTTTCCATGACACTGCATTGCACTTCTTAGCCACACATAAGGCAACTTCCATGGATTTTATCTGTGCGTCGTATTTTGTCCTTATGCGGTCGACTGGACATTTTACACTCTTCCTCCCACATGCCCTGCACACACTATACAAAATGGTGCGCCTTCGTTTCTTTACGTTAAGCACCACATAAATCAAAGTTTTTAGATATGCCAGCCTACAAGGCAAGATAAGAAAGAGTGTAACAGCAGTTTAAGGATGACGTTTAATTTTTTTATTCTTTAGAGAACTCATAGGAGGATTTTTCACTAAGGTTCACCCAAGCAAGTTAATTGATCTGAACAACGTATTTCCATACTTTTTAGATCATTCCCCTCCGAAATGACTTGAATATTAAGGTGAGGTTCTGATAAAAGCTTTGGAGAAGCGAATTTCTTACCTGCAGTAGATGAATCTCTTAGCATCTTAATTTAGATCATTTAAATTCAGATTGCTCGGTCCCAGAGATTAACGCCTTGTTCCTCTCTGACTGGTAGCCCAAAGCACACCTGTTCCTTCTGCTGATGACATGGAGGTGGGAGGTACTGTGCCAGCGATCATCTTCCTGTGCAAAACATGTACTGAAAACCGAACAGCTGTTTCCAGTCAGACTAACTGTGTAACATAAAGAGAGTGCATAAAAAAATTGCATTTAATTAAACTGATCACATCTTTGCATTACAAGTTTTCTTCTCACTGTGTGTTTCACACAAACGTCGTTGTTCCCCCTTCTGTTTCATGTCGCTAATACCATGGACCCAATTCAAACGTGGTGATGGTTTAAAGGTTCATAAAATAGCATTTGCATAAACCACTAGGACATCTTGGAGACTGTGGTGGTTTAAACGAGGGCAGACGTCCACGTTGGTCCCTTCGCTTCAGCCTCCGGGAGCATCTAATCTGGATTTTAACTCAATAGACTTAGACTTAGACATACTTTATAGTCATTTTGTATGTACAGTGCATACAAAACTACATTTTGTTGCATACAGCTTACGACAATGTAATGAGATTGCAATTGAAATTAAATAACATTAGAATATAGAGTGCAGCAGTGATAAGAATGTAACAGTTTCTAAAAAGGTGTGCAGAAGAATGTCCAACCATGTTTATAGTGCAAATGAAGATACCAAAAAAAAAAAAGATCTGCTGAAGGTACCATATTAACATTTTAACAGAAGCTCACTTCAAATATTCTGAGCCAAGTCAATGTGGAATAATTTTCATCACTTTTTTGTTTCTTTTTGCCTTGTTTCACTTCTACCTAAGAAAATGAAGGCATATGGTTTCTTAGTTACTTCTAACTCTGCCTCTTTTTTTTCTTTGCAGGACCTGACCTCAACTAAATTCCAGGTGTCTGCAGACAAGAGTTTCGTCCTCTTGGCGTATAACATTCGACCGGTGAGTTTCGTATCCCCCCCGGGTCGACTCCAGGCGTCTCTATCAGGTTATTTGCATTCAGAATACATCACACCGCCGTAAATCCTCCTCAAATATTAAAGACGAGTGATCCCCGCTTAACAAAGCTCCAAACGTCTGACAGGCCACTTGTGGCTGTTAAACAAAAGCGACGTGCAATTTCTATCAGAGCTTCGCTGAAACAACAGAGAGAAGCAGAAAGAGCTTGAAGGAGGGGGTTGAGGATGTGCGTGAGAGAGAGAGAGAGAGAGCTTTTTTTTTCTGCTGCTGCAGCAGTCTGTAACACCCACCCTCCAAATGACTGGGATAACATATGAAGAGTTGAATATTTAAACTGGCTTATTGCAGAAGGTGCAGTGGGTACGGGGAGGGGGGGGGTGCTGAGAAGGAGAGATCGCTGTGAAGTGTTTAGCAGAAGAGTTGGAAAGAAGTGAAAGGAGGGGGGGGGGAATCAAAGAGGAGGTAAAGTTGGAGCTGCAGTAATGAAATAACCCTGCCTGCTCAGTGGAGAATTTTAATAAGAACTTGTGGAGCCTCACAGTCGCAGGTGGTTTCAGATACGGCAAAGAGAAACCGATCTTTAGCCCAATTTTTACCCAGCCCCTCCACCTGCATCTCCTCACCTCGCAGATTCCTGCATAGTCGTGAATCCTTTCCTCGCTGGGGGGAAAAGGCAAGTGAGGTAATGTTCAAGTAATCAGAGGAAATCCAAATTGGGGAGGGGGGGGATGAAAGTCCTTGGAGCATTTTTTTCCCCTCACATTTTTATTAAGAATATGCAAGAAGATTTCTCCTGCTCCCCCCCCATTTGTTCAGCCTCACAGTCTCCTGCATCTCTCTGGGTTTCAGGTTTTTTTTCTTCGTTTTTTTACCCGGCTAATCACTGCGTATCATATTTTCACTGTGTGTGGGGAACGAATGAGCCTGTTGCCGTGTTACTGCATTCATCACAAAACAGCGAGCCTCCATAACTGAATTATTGAACGGCTGTGCATACATTCAATCTGCTTTTCACAAATCGGAGAAGGGGAAACAGGCTCAGATCTTTGGGACCCTGTTGGCTGATTTATAGCAAGTCATTACCATAATTCCTTTGATATCAGCAGGATTTTTTTAGATTTTTTTTTTTTTTTTTTTGTTCATCTGCAAACTCAAAGGATATAAGCCCACTAAATATTATGAGCCGGGGCGCACACAACCTGGAAGCGTTTGTTTGCTCAGAAAAGGGTATTTGTGTGTTGTGTTTGGGTATCTCTTTTCTCCCCTCTCAGTCTGTCTCTGTAGCTGTCTCCACATCTCCCCTCCTTCATTTTCCTCACTCTCGCTCACTTTATTCTATCTCTGGGGTGGGGTTGGGGTTGGGGGGGGGGGGTTGTGCTGACTGAAGCAGTTTGCGCCAAGCGCCGGCTCTGGCGTTCAGAAGAGGAGCGGCAGGCTACTCGGAGTGGCAGAGAATGCAAGAGAAAAACAGAGAGCCATGCACTCAGGGTGGCTGGGCGGGGGGGACATGGGGGGGGGGGGGGGGGGATGATAAATGGGTTACGCTCCGCTTGCCCTTAGACACACTGTCCAGTTGAAATCAATGGGAATGTTTATCAAAGGGGGTCCGAGATGCAAGGAGAAGAGAGCTGCAAGGACGAGGGGATGGATGAGCGGGCTGTGTCACGTTAAAAGGCTTCACTGGCTTAGGAGGGTTTGGGGGGGGGGGGGCGCCTGCTGGGTGAGAATAAATGAATTTTGATAAAATAAAAGGGAATGTGTAGACGTTAGTTAGGGATGGTGACACAAAGCAACAAGGCGAAGCTGGAAAATGTCTGCCCTGAAGCCTGTTTGAATTGGGCCGGGTCGTTTTCAGAGCTTGTGTGGGAGGAGAGAGGATAAAAGACGATGGGGGGGGGAGGGGGGGTGTCTTGTCTTTTGAACTTTTTATTACATTTTGTCACATTATCGTGATTGTACGGGATAGGCCAACACAAAGTAGTAGAACACATCGTTTAGGGTGAAGGGAAATGCTATTTGTTTTTTGTTTTGTTTTTTTAGTACATTAAATATTAATCTGCCGTGTGTATTTCTGTTTAGTTCACCTCAGTGAATATTTTGTGCAAGCGCCCGCGAGTCTTTTGAGGTGTTTCTACCGGCTTTGCATTCCTTGTGACTGACACCTCTGCCCATTTTTTCTTTACAACACCGCTCAGTCTCAAACAGATTGCATGAATAACATTTGCAAACATCAATTTGTAAATCTTTTTGCCACAGGTTCTCGATTCAATTTTATTTATACAGCGTCGCGTCACGACACGTCACATCTCGAGGCACTTTGCAAAGTCAAGTCAGTCACATCATCCTGACAGATTGGTTAAAAAGTTTTCTAAGGAAACTCAGAAAGACAGCATGGAGTCACTGACTTGCAGCGTTCGCTCCTCCTCCATGAAGGCGCTGCGTTCAGGAAGGCGTGCCGTGTTAGTTCCTGGCACCCATGACGGATTTCATGCAGGGAAAAACTTAGATTTTTGTCATATCTGATCATTACCTTTTTTGCACATGTTTGCTGTGGCCCCCTGCATGGCTTGTGGCAACCTCTAAATTGGACTTTGTATATTTTTGTTTCAACAATGTCCTTACGAAATGGACGACTAATAGTTGTCCTGTCAACAGAAAAGTCTCACCTGAGCAATGGAGCTCTGCAGCTGCTCCACAGATACCACGAGCTTCTTCGCTGTCTCCTTGCTTAGGTGCAAGAATAAGGTCAAAACAAGGAAATCAGGTATGAAAGGGACGCTGGCCATCGACTAGCGATGTGTCCAGTGGGCCGATGCCTCGGAGCGTGTGTCGAGTAATCCAGGCAGACCTTTTGTGAAGCACCAATCGAGGTTTGTCTCGATGACGTAGTTAGCGACGTTTGAAGCCTCGAAAACCAGCCGTACCAAATGACTGATTCAAGATGGGAGTCGCAGAGTTGCTTGTGATTGAAAGAGGCAGCTAAATGCTGCTGATTCTCCCGTCACATCTAGTTGTCTTGGGATCATTTGCAATACATTTAATCTCTTCTGGCTCACTTACTTCATCTGTGCCCTGTTAAAAGATACTTTATAGACGATGCTGCTGATGGTCTGGTGGTTAGGTTGCAGATTTTCACTTGTGAGCCATAGGTTCGTGTGCCTTCTGAGGTTTATATATTTTCAGTTTTAGCTTCTAAAAGCTAAAACTGTGAGGGGGGTGTGCTTTTATTTCATGTCACGCAATGGATTGTGGGATACCATAAGGGTTGGGCGATATGAAGAAAATCTAATATCACGATATCTTTGGGCTATATTGCGATACACGATATATATCACGATATGATCAAATAACCCTGAATAACAAATGTTTTTAGCCAAATAGGGCCTAAAGTTGCATTGGCATATCTCATATTAACGTGTCAATTTTTTTTTTGTTTGAAAAATGTATTGCAAAATAAAAATGGGTTTAAAATGTTATATTTTAGCCATTTTTTAACCACAGCTACACATAGAAGCTTTTCACAAATTACAATATTGTCACATTAAAGCTCTTTCATGGTCAACACTGGATCTTAAAAAACAGAACATCCCGGCGGCCAAAAGGAACACCAAGGAAAAATCTGACACAAAATAAACCTGAAATAAAAGGTGCTCTTTTGTGCTTAAGACATACAAATCGGTATAATAAAAATGTGACAATCCCAAAAACAAAAGCTTGTATTGTGACTATAAAAATCAACTGACCAGTCGCAGCTACATATTCAGAGCATCTCAAAAATATTTCCGTTGCTCTTTAGGTGCGGGGAAATTTTAAACAAACGTTTAGCTGTAAAACAAAACAGTTTTACGGCTGGTTTAATTGAAGTTTCCTTCGGTGTTTTGGGGGGGGGGGGGTCGACACACGGAATTTACAAGAGTTGCACTGGATGACTTTTTAGGTGGAACAAATTTGTGCTACTGCTACGTTTTATGACAATGGTGTTACGGCATGTTTTGTAAATTACCACGTTTTGTTCGACATCCTTCCACTGCCTGAAAAGCCCGCTGTCGCCATGGTTCTCGCCATCTCGTCAGCGTAAGTAATCGCACGGCTTCGTTGTTGTGTGTGCGTGTTTGCGCCAGAGCGCTTTCTGGCTTGGAGGCGGAACGAATGATGCGTTCACAGAATGTGGGAGAAACTAAACTCACAGTGAATTAAATACAGAGGCTTAATCTTGCCGTGAAGAAAAAATTTTCAATATTGCGGCAAGGAAAACTCAACATACATTGAGTATATTCGATATATCGCCAACCCCTAGGATACCATAAGGCTCCCTAGCGCCGGTAAGGGACGTCGTGGGGTTCCTAGGCAAAACTAGCCGTGGGAGGGAGCTTACAGGCTACATTTCCTACCTCCTTCCTTACTGACTGAACTATTTGGGCAACACTTATCATGGCGACCGCTGACGCTCTTCCGCTTTAGCTAAAGAGTCCTTGCTCAATAAGGGTATCCAGACATATTCTCGCCATCGCCACCATCTACTTGCAAAAGCTTTCGGTTGTCTGGGGCTTTCCTGCTGTCTGCAGGCAGCTTATAAAGACCAGGAAACAGTTGTGCAGCATGAGCGTCATTGCAGCAGAGCGGTTTAGGCAGGCTTGCAGGTGCGGCGCTTGAGCTTGATGACTACGCAGCAGGGAGGCGTGCCAGACAGCAGACAGGCACAGATCGGGACAATTTTAAGATCAAGGTACATACAGGTGGACTTGCTTTACTAATTAGATGCCTCGTTAAGGCCTTGAGTAATATTGGATTTTATTTAGGGGTAAAAATTAAAAATCAAGACGCATTAAGCTGGTGGAGACAAACCCCAAAAGACTTGCTGCTGTAATTGCAGCGAAAGGTGTTTTTTTTTTTTTTTTTGTTTACTCAGAGGGCTAAACACAAATGCATAACACACTCTTCAGATTTTTATTGGTTAAATAAATAAATAATTCACTACAAGCATTTCACAACTCTGCACCGCTTTCTGTTAGCCCATTATGTGAAACCCCAGTAAAACACATTAAAGTGTTAGGCCTTAACTCTGAACAATGTAAAAAAAAAAGATCAAGCATTACGGATACTTCTGCAAGGCGCCCCCGCAGGTGTTTGTGAGTGTCGGGGAGATTTTTCACTGGATGACTTTTGGGATTGATGCGCCGAAGCAGCTGACTTGCAGCCTGCCACGATTATGTAGTTTTGGGTAGAAATAAAACACTACGGGAGTTGTGTCTGCTCTCTGCAGCAAACGGTGATGGGTTCTACTGTTGTATTAAAGGCGGCGCACTGCTATGGGGAAAAAAAGCTTGAGCGGCAAGAACAATGGGGAGCAGAAAGGAAGCTATTATCTCTGCATTGTGAATTGTACAATAGCGCCCAATATCTGTGCTTATCCAAAGCCTATTGTGATCGTCCCTCATATCCTTCATCACATTGTCTCGCGATGTCTTCTGAGTGTTTAATCTGAGTGTAGTAGTCCCCCCCCCCCCCTTTACGTTTTTGGCAGCACACTGGATGTGGGTAGTAAAAAGGGGGGCCGACAGGCTCAGCGAAGTGGAGGATTTATGATTTGTTCCTGGCATTCACATTAGGATTCTCTTTGCCTCTCCAAGACAGATGCTCCCTTTCTCCCTTTCTGTTTATCACACATGCAGCCATAATAACGCGACCACTGCCAGAGGCATCATGATGGTAAATTGGGAGCAGAATCTGCGGGTTTCCAAACAAATGATAAACAGCTGATTGGACATTGTGCTTGATGGCGTTGCTGTGAGGTGCCCATTAACTTCCTTTCTCCCTTCCCTCCCTTTTTTCATTCATGTTTGACCAGTTGATGCCGCTTTTCATCTTGTTGAAAAAGCGCCTATAGTAACTTCTGCCCCCCCCCCTTTCCCCCATTCCTTCGACTTTTACTCCGCAATCAAACTACAATCTCATTTAGGCAGCCTCCGAATTTATTTCTCCTTTCTCTCATGCCCCTGTGCCTTAGCTGCCAAGGCCATGCGTTTTCAAACAGACAAACAACGTTGTAGAAAATCCAATTTCACTGCTAAGTGTGCTGCATAGAGGATGTGACATTTAATTTCTGTTGGGGCTGGTTTTCCAAGGGGCCGGGTCCCCCAGAGGCCAGCGAGCAAAGATCGCCGCCTCGACCCCTTTGACTGAAAAACTGAGAAAATGGTAGAAATCAATGCGTTACCTCCAGTTCATTTGGTGATCTTTAGATCAGCTGAGAAATAACAGACACACACACACACACACACACACAGACACGTTCATTGATTCGGGTCTCATAGTCTTCTCTTTCAGCATGTTAATTTAATCATTCGCAGCCACTGATGCTTGTGTCAGAGCTGCCAGCCGCAGTACAACTCAATGGGACGAACACTGGCCATAATGATGCGGTTTAATAAGAATGTCTCTCTCAGGTTTTTTCATTTTTCTCTCTCTTGTCATGTCTTTATTTGTTTATTTTTTTTAATCTTTTGGTCTCAAGGGCGCAAATTTATTTCATTCACTTGCAATCACAGGAATGATGAAATATGAATGTAACTGCTGCGTGGATGTTCACGGTGGGTTAGGCACAAAGAAGCGATTGTCTCAGTAACAGACAAAGCCGGATTGAAACGCCTGCTTCTGTTCGTCTCTAAATTATGTCCCCTGCTCTTCTCTTTTGAGAAGTTTCTGATGAAGCAGCGATCAGTGTGCCAGATCAACTCGTCTTTTTGGGAGCTCATCAGCTCTACATAAGCGCTACTTTTTTTTTTTTTTGTTAATTTGATTTTCAAACAGCTCCCAACTTTTCCAACAGAGTTGAAATCCTCCAAAAAAAAAAGTTTGCTGTATTACATCCTCGTTATCTGTTTAATGCAACTCCAGGTCAACTTAAACCTTTAACAATTTCACAAAACATTCAAAGGAGGAGTACTAACCTATGTTTCGTGGCTGATGGCTCTGCTTTATACCTCAAGAAGGTGCAAAATGACTGAAAGTACTAAAGTAGGAGATGGCAAAGGAGCACAATGATCAGCATTAATCAACGTGTAAGCTCTGTTGCACCACCCTGAATTTATTACTTCCATATAGCTTGTTACACCTCACTGACACAGACGACTAACTTTGGGTCTTCTGGCAACTTCCACACTGAAGAGTGTTGGGGCTAACGCAAAATCCACCATCTCAGCCACATAGGCAGTTTCCCAGCGCATCCCTAACCACTGAGGCCATTTGCAGTTTAAAAGACACCAAACCTAGCTTCATGTTGCGTGTGCAGGAGCATGTGATCTGAAATGTGAGTGTTTTCACCTGTGTGCGACACACCTCTCTGTGCATGATATCCTTTACCTCTTTCAGGTGTTTTCTCAGTCCTTCACAGCCTCCTATGCTATCTACAGTGTGGCTAATGGGTAGGTGGAACTGTGAATGCCTAAATGCATGGGATGCACGGGGCATGAGCATCAGCACAGCAAGCAGACTTGCAGAATGATTTTTAAAAGTGCCCCCCTCCCGCCCCCCCCGTCTGTTAATGTGCTTTCCAGGTTCCATCAACAAACATACCGTAAGGTTTGCGCAGTATTGTATCGTTCGATGTCACTGCCTGAGATTTATTTCATATGCATTATGAGTGGAATAACTATTATGATCTGCCTTTGGGTGATGCCTGGAAAACTGGTGCGACGATAAGGATTTCGAGAAGAGCAGTCAGTGCCTGAGTATGCCTTGGAAGATGTGTGTCCGCCTGAGAAAAATGTAAATATGGAAGGAAAAAAAAGAAAGAAAAAAAGAAATGCTCCCAGTGCTGCATGAACCAACTCATTCTCCCTCTCTGCATCTTGCTCTTTCGTCCTGTCAGTACTGCTGCTTTCTCAGGGGGGCAGAGTTTAGAGGGCTTCAACCAGGGCAGCTGTCCCTAATGACAGCCGGTCATGTCAGACTTTCTTTCTCTGTGTGTTCCAGGGATCTGCAGGAGCTTAGCCCTCCAGAGAGGGACACGGCAGAGTTGCAGTATGCTTCCTGGGGACCGCAGGGGAACCAGCTGGTAAGCAAGATGCTTACCTATTCACTGGATAAATATGCTGCCGTCGCCATTAACTACAACTGGCAATGTGATTAGGAGCTTGTCTCACCTAACTATCACATTGTCCTCCCTTCGACACGGTTTGGCATCAGATGAACTCTGTCTGCAGTCATTCATGTATTCTCTGCTGTAGATAGCGTTTTGCTGCTGTGTCAGTGTTCATCGGCACCACATTAACTGCCAAGTAAAGATGTATTGGCTGTGAGCGGCGCGTGTGCTGCCCAATGATTCATTCATACTTGGAGGGCATTCACCACTCAGATCAGGCAGCCAGCTGTGAAGCCTGCGACCTTGCCGTCTTTGACAATAAATTGACAAAGTCTGTTTGTGCACAATGCGCCAGGCCTTCGTGTTCGACGGCGATATCTACTACAAGCCCAGCGTGGCGGGCAACCCGCTGCGCCTCACGTCCACCGACGAGGACCAGAAGGTGGTGAACGGACTCTCTGACTGGACTTATGAAGGTAGGATGGGAACCATTTAGGGAGGCAGGCCGATCGCAGCAATTGCCAGAAAAAGCAGACTTAATTCAATTCAATTCAATTCAATTTTATTTATATAGTGACAATTCATGAAACATGTCATCTCGAGGCACTTTACAAAGTCAAATCAATTAGATTATACAGATTGGTCAAAAATGTCCTATATAAGGGAACCAGTTGATTGCATCAAAGTCCTGACAAGCAGCATTCACTCCTGGAGAAGCATAGAGCCACAGGGATAGTCGTCTGCATTGTCCATGGCTTTGCAGCAATCCCTCATACTGAGCAAGCATGAAGCGACAGTGGAAAGAAAAACCACCCATTAGCGAGAAGGAAAAACCTCCAGCAGAGGTCAGTATGAACGGTCCTCTGCCTCGACTGACTGGGGGTTAGAGAAGACAGAGCAGAGACACAACAAGAGAGACAAAAAGGCACAGAAGCACACTGCAAAAACGGAACTAAAATTAAGTAAATTATTCTTGAAATGAGTGCATTTTTTCTTGATTTGAGCAGGTAAATAAGATTATTTGCCAATGGAATAAGAGTTTTGCACTTAAAGTAGGAACAATTCATCTCCATCATCTTATTTCATCAATTTCTAAATACCTTATTATAGGGGTAGAACTACTAATCCCATTGGCAAATAGTCTTATTTACCTGCTCAAATCAATGAAAAATAGACTAATTTCTAGAAAATGTTACTTACTTTTAGTTCACTTTTTGCAGTGCACACATTGATCCAGTAATCTGTTCTACATTAGATGGTAGTAGCGGATGATCAGTCTTCTCTGGATAATGTCACAGTTAACAGAACGTCAGACCAGGTGTACCTACTATGAAGAAAAAAGAGAGAGAACAAAAAGTTAAAAGCTGAAATGACAACAGTCATTTCAATGTAATACAATGCAAATCTGGAGAACAGTAGAAATCAGTAGAGTGATTGATTCCTTGTATGCCTTCAAACGCAGAGGAGGTGCTTCTGACGTATGCTGCCCACTGGTGGTCAATGGACGGTGCCCGGCTTGCATATCTCCGCATCAATAACTCTGCAACACCTGTGATGGAAATCCCTCAGTTCCTCGGAGGCCTCTACCCATCCAATATGATTTTTCCCTACCCGAAGGTAAAGGCTGTGTTGAAATAAGTCGCCCCAGCACCCCTGTGGGGACGTGTTGAGGCTGTAACGGTGCGTTTATTACAATGCTGATGTCAGCATGAGGATAATACTACTCTCTGTACCAGCTGAAGAACTTATTTTACTTGCTAATGTCTGCGTATCGCTTGAACTTTTTTCAAATTTTGTCACGTTAAAGCCACCGACTGTATCATCTTTTATCGGGATTTTATGTGATAGACCTACTGAGCAGTGGATAATTCTGAAGTGGAAGGAAAATGGTTGATTGATTTCAGAAATCTTTACAGATAAAACGCTAAAAAGCTTTGCATGCATTCATGTTCAACCTCTGATACCCTTGGATATCCATCGTATAATAATAGTGTACTTGCGTTTAATTTGAATCTCAGCATAACTCCAGCTGTTCTGTGAAGATCTCAGAGGTTTGTTAGAGACCAATAGTGAACAAACAAGGGATACCGCAGACAGGCTTTAGAGATATAGGTTTAAAGAAATTAAAGGCTGAGTTAGGTCACAGTCCACTCTCATAAGAGAATATTTCAACTTCAGCCCCACAAAAACAATAGCCTTACACCTAAATTGGTAGGCTGGGAAAGGAGAGCATTAATCAGAGCAGACAAGGGGCCCATGGTAACTCTGAAGAGTAAAAAAAAAAACAACTGATAAGACAGCAACTAGTTGTGTAGTGGATCTGTAAGAGAAAGCCTTCTTGTAAAAGAGCTCACAAGATGGTGCTCCGATCTGGACTCTTGGCTTTTTATCTCTCCTTTGAAATGCTGAACCGGCTCAAACCAGCCATGCTCTCAAGGTTTGGGTAATGCTAGTGCACCTTGTTTGACCGCCGTTTTTCCTTCCACTCAACTTTCCACTAATATGCTGGTTTGTAAGCTGCAAACCATAATCATCAAAAATTTACAGAATGTAAAGCTTCAAAGGTATCAATCTGTGTGTGTGTTTTTTTTTTTTTTTGTTTTTTTTTTTATTTCCTTTATTTAACCAAGTAAACCCCGTTGAGATCTGGGTTTCATTTTCAAGGGGGACCTGGGCAGAAATCTGCAAAAACACTACAACCTGGTTACAAAAATAAAACCAATTAATACATATGCACAAATATAAAACAATAAAAACAATTTAAAAGCAGTGACACTGTTTCACACAAGCTTGTTGTCTATCTTTAAGAACCGCTCAAAATAAGTCCAATGAAATAGTTTTCGACATCTTGAGCTCAGACTGGAGCTGATTCCACGCTACAGGAGCCCACACACTGAATGCTTTCTTTCCTTTATCAGTTCGAACACGAGGAACATGTAGAAGGATAAAGTCATTTGAGCGTAAAGCATGTGAACTACTAGATCTATGCAAAAGAGAGCTTAAGTAAGTTGGTGTTAGTCCAAGTAGAGATTTATATATCAGGATCATCAAATGATTGTTTCTCCGAACACTTAACGGAGGCCAATCAGCTTTTGCATACAAATCACAATGATGTGTCAAACGTCTACTACCAGTTATAAACCTTAAAGCACAATGATAAACAGTATTCAAAGATTTCAGACATTTGGTTGAAGCATTCATATATAAAACATCTCCATAATCCAGAAGTGGCAGGAATGTTGCTGCAACCAATTTACTTCTAGCTTTGAGTGAGAAACAGGGTCCATTTCGATAATAAAACCCAGTGTTATCAATGTGTATAATGTATGAGTTTCACTTTGTGGATTTTATTTACTGAAATAGATGAACTGTACTGAGATGCATCCGTTTAAAACAAAATAGGAATTTTTTAATGCATTCTTGAGTTCTTGTATCTCATTTCATAATACCTTTGGACCTTTAGTTAGATTCTTGAAGATTCCCACTTTATTCACTATTTCATAAAGTCTTCCCTGATGTGCAAATTCATGTTTCCCACTCCTTAAAGTATTTGTGTCTGCAGCACCTTTGTTTTGCTCTGTGAGAAATAACTTTAGCTTTTTTGACCAATGCCTTGTATCGAATTTGGCTCATCAGCCGGCCCACTTCATCATCCTTAGCAGAGTGCAGCAAGTCTAAAACGTTTTGTCAGAGCATGCTCTAAGCATTATTTATATGCAATTTTTTTTTATTTTTACATGTGCTCACAGGCTGGTTCCAGCATCCCATCAGTCAGTCTGTTTGTAGTGAACCTTTACGGTCCAGCTCACACTCTTGAGATGCTGCCTCCCGACTCCCTCAGGGCCAGGTACATCTCTGTGAATTTAGAATGAAGCTCTATGAATTTAGACACCACCTGTCAGAGATGATTACACTGTCCAGATACCGCTCCCAGTCACTGCTTCTCCTTATCATTTTTTTTCTTCCTCCGCGTATCTTTTTTTTTTTTTTTGCATCACCTCTTCAGGGAAAACTACATCTCCATGGTGAGCTGGATCAGCAGCACCCGGCTGGCGGTTCGCTGGCTGAATCGTGCCCAGAACCAGTCGGTCCTCTGCGTGTGTGAGGCCACCACGGGGGCTTGCTCGGAGGTGAGCGCCCGTCGCTTGCTCTGCATTGGTAGTCTGGAGGGCTTTCTGCTGCAGTACAGCTCTTTAATGGAATTTTGCTTCATTTACACAGTTTGGGGAGTCGAGATTGATTTCCCAAACCTCTCAGATTTGTTCTGCCTGGATTAATATTTGAAGTCATTTGCTGCATGAGGAGAATTTTCAGTGATTCTCTGAACTTTGCCTCTTTGCGATTAAGGAAACTTGTGCCGTTTTATAAAAGCAAGGTATAATTGTCTATAACAGTGATCAATAATTATAAAATAATGTATAATGCTTTTTTTTTTTAAATCCATTTAAAGAAACTATCCGGTGGTATATGTTTTCACAAACAACGCCATGCGGTGGCAGCACTATGCTGTGGGGAAGCTGGTCAGGAATATGCTAAATACAGGCAGTGCTGTAAGAAAAAAAAAATGTAGATGCTGCAAAAAGCTTGAGAGTGAGGTTAAGATTCACACTTTAGTGCTGCAACAACATCCAGAACTGAAATAGAGCAGTTTTAATCAGAGCACATGCATTTGTTTGGATGGTACAGTCAAAATCCAGAGCTAATCCAGATTCATAACAAATTCCTGATGCTCTCCATCTAATCTCTGCTTTCATCCCTTTCTGAAATCACTTCAAGGAGCCTCATTGTGTCCGTTTTTTCCTGACATCCATGCATTGTTCAAATATATAGTTGAAGTGATTTGATTCTTTTATATAGAATAAAAAATAATTAGCTTCCAATAAGGTTTTTTTTTAAAACATGCAACTAGAAAGAAAAACACCAATTTACATAATCTATAATCCTCTAATTGGATGCCTTATGTGATGTCATCAGAAATTGCATGCATAAGCTTGTTTTATAAGTAACAAACTGTATCTAAAGTGAGTTTGATTTATGTGACAAAACTGTTTAGCTGGAAACTTTAAATGTTTTCTTTACTTTCTTTTTTTTTATTATTAGAAATAGTTGACAAAAATGTTTTTGTTTCATTTGATATCCACAGAAACACAAAATGACCATGGAGATAATGCAGAACCAGCGACAGGTATGTATTCAAAACTCTTCCTCTCATAATATTCTTTACATATTTATCACTGCTGTGTTTCCTCATCTTATCAACAGGATGTGCCTTTGTTCACGTCCGATGGCTCAATATTTTATACGGTACTCCCTGCAAAACAAGGCGCTCGTGGAGAGTTTCACCACATTGCTGGTCTGACAGTACAGGTTAGTCAGTTTTTGCCTCTTTATTTATTATCACACATTTTCTGACTAAAGTGCTGACTTTACCAGAGCTTTGTGATAAATTAAACTGTGAGGTTACAGATGACAGCATCTCAACGTTCCAACAATGTTGGTCCTATTTATCATCATTGCAGTTAGGGTTGCACTTTTGTCTTCTTCCTTAAAATACAAAAACAGATTAAATCCCAGTAAAAGTATCTACTTTATTTCTAATGTTTCTGATGCCTGCAGATTTATTTAAAAAAGGAAACAATGTCAAATCAAATCAAACTTTATTTATCCCTGTAGTGCAATTCAGTGTTAGCCTTCCAGTTGTTTTAACCAAAATCTCTTTTCCCAGTTGAATTTTCGCAAAAGATAAAAAGCTGAATTTCTAAAAGAGAACCAAAATACATAGATTTGTGTGTTATTATAAATATAGGATGAATAAAGTCAGTTTTATCTGAAAATAGCTGTGAAGCACTTCTGAATCTGGCTAAGTGTAAAACTTTCCCTGTTTTTGTCCTGGATTTTTTCAACCCTGTAATTAAGACCATTGGGTAAAATTTTTTATTCATTTATCAGATTTTTGATAAATGTGCTAGTGGTTTTCATTTTTTCATGATTTGTGAGAAAACTGCAAATCCCATAATGCAGAAAGCCACAAGCTGTATGGAAAAGATTTTTTCCTCTACACATTTAGCCTTGGTAGCACACCAATAAATAAAAAATCTGAAAAATAAAATCCAAATGCTCCTGTTACATTGTGCACTCCTTTATTATAAGTTTACACCAATGATAAAGGAGTGCACAACACAACAGGAGCATTTGGATAAGAAGGCTTTGTTTACTGTGGGAAAGTACAGAAGATTGTTGGCCAAAGTGTAAAAGTTCTCATGTCACATTAATTAACTTTCTGAAGTTATCCAGTTAAAAATCTTCATCTTAACACATTGTAACGTACAGAACCCCTTTTATTTAAATAACCTGTCTAATATTTTCTTTTTATGTGAAATATTTCAATCAAAAACAACATTTCATTGATTTTTGCTATAATACGGTGAACCCTCGTTTTTTGTGGGAGTTATGTTCCAAAAAGAACCCGTGATAGGCGATATCCGTGAAGTAATAACCTTTATTTATTTATTTTTTACAAATATTAAACAATGAAACACTCCATAATACATTAAAACCAAAGAGCAAAACCATTTGTTTAACAAATAAAAGCACTGTATAAACGTATTTTTTTTTGGTAACTACTGTAATGCAAAATAATAATTTTAATCATCAATTCAACTCGGGCCCCACCGCGGCCCGAGTCGTGTATTTCACTGCTCTTCTGACTGAGCCGCTGCATCCCG
Source organism: Fundulus heteroclitus (assembly GCF_011125445.2). NCBI lineage: Eukaryota > Metazoa > Chordata > Actinopteri > Cyprinodontiformes > Fundulidae > Fundulus > Fundulus heteroclitus. The sequence goes on along the minus strand of NC_046361.1, from coordinate 32,836,518 downwards.
ACTCCACTCTTTAGCGTTTTTTTTCTTCTAAAGCCCGCGTTTTTTTTTCGAGAGAGAGAAGAACATAGTTATCGGTAGTTGTTGTCGCTCTTTTTTCTTCTGGGCAAAAAGATTCTTATAAACCGACATGTCACCATCGATTATGTTTGAGAACTGTAATGAAAATTTGCTGCTTCACAAATTTGCATCAACGCAAATCCGTGAAGCAGCGAGACCGTGAAAGGTGAACCGCGATATAGTGAGGGTTCACTGTAACTTGGAATTGAAGGGGACATATCATTTTTTTAAATCCTCTTTTTTAGCCCTTAAACACATTTGTTTGTGCCCTTTGAGTCTACAGGAATGCACAAAATTTTAATTTAGTCTCTTCAGGTGATGTGTAGATATCCTTATATTGTTTTTGGCTCATACTTTTCAAGCCGTTCTGTTTTCTCTGTTTACTGTTGCGTTTTGTGAACAATAACGTCACAATATTTGCAGTGGACCTGCTAAACAGGCTCATGGGCTTCCAGCTAACCAATTTCACAATTTTGTCATTTTTATTTCTCGTGAGTGGTTTTGTAATCCAAGCTTAAGGATACCGAAGCTACAAGTGTATACGTGAAAATGCTCGTTTTTTCATTACACCGTCGCCCAATTCCAAAAATGGCCGAACAGGGTGGAGTGGGGCGGTCTGTGACCTGGAGGGGGGCGGGGAATGAAGTGCCTTCTTTGAATTTAAAGAGACGGCACCAAAATGAGTTGCTGTCAGACGCACCTCAGAGCAGGGGGGGACGTGGAGGTAAATAAACGAGGGATTCGGACCAAAGCATTGCAGTTCCACATTATATTGACCACAACTTAATGATTTCAATGTAAAAAAAGAAAATAATGTTCTTTCAATTTTTAATAAACCCAGTAATAAATACTTTTGTATTGTTTTGGGGGCATTGAGGTTCTCCTCAAAAAATGGCTTTCTCTGCAAAGACCCACATCCAGGGTCTTCTCCTCAGCCTCCATAATAAAAATATCTTACAAGATACTTTTTTGTAAAGTCTCCACAGCCACCGGGGGTTTGATTGAATTTTTCATTTTGAACCTACACTTCCTCCTGCCAGGCTCTGACAGAACCTTGCTGTACAGCTGTACCTATTTTTACTTTGTGTATGGGAATGTGTCTGCTTTGCTTATCGTCTCTGTGTGTCTGTGTAATGCAGCCTGCCATCCCCTCTGTCCCCCCTCGCTTCTTGACATCGGGGAGCTGGGACGTCACCTCGCTCTGCGCCTTGGACGAGAAGGCTGGAAAAATGTACGTGGGAGCCACACTGTGTGGAGAATCTTCCTCTGAGCGCACAAGTTACAGCCACTGACATGGTCGCATCTTGCTGTAAATAGAGATTAGAATCTAATTGTCTCAGCTGCTGGAGTGGAAATATCCTGATGCAGTTGAACTCTGCGTTTTTCGAGATTGATACAACTGGATTTGTAGTTAAAAATGACTCAATAAGCCATCTGAACATGTAGTATTGATCTGGACCTACAGTCCACAGGAACCTTCTTTCACTTAGACTGGAGTAGTAAAAGCACTGACAGAAAGGAGGACAAAGGATTACTCAAGGATTACGTGAGATGAGCAGATTATTGCTTAAACCTGCCTTTATCCTGCTGGGGCTATATTTCCCCCACGGACCGAGCCCAGAAAAGCCCACCGTTAATGCGGACGGCTCTCGCCAGCAGCTCAGCTCTCAGGCTGCCACTGCTTGTTGCCTCTAAACAACCGATTCCTCTTCATGCTCTCGCTCTGAAGTGGGAAGCCCGAATGACTGCGTGGCTTCTGAAGGAAAAACGCAGTGATGCGAGGCTGTAAACGAGTCCTGACAGGCTGTGATCAGGAATAATTTATAGGCAGAACGAAGGATGAAGTTGGGACACCTGAAAGTTTGACATTAAAGTCGTGCGGGAAAGTTTTTAACCTGACCCTAGCCAGAATGATGTCGCTCCGCCTAGCTTCACTCACATCCATCTGGGACATCTCCCAAAGAGAGTGATTTCTCCAACCAATTTTATTGTCTAGCCAATCAGGACGCAGGGCTGGAGTTTCATAGATGTGACGTAGTGGAGAAGCGACCGTGAAAAAAAAAAAAAAAACATTGGCGGCTCGCATCGAGGAAGCAAGCGTTAGCATTGATGCTGCTATTTCTTCCGTGTTGTCCAATCTACCTAATATTGTTTCATTAAAAGAACATCAGAGAACGCCTCTGAAGGCTTTGTTGGTGGAAACAATGTTTTCCCCCTTCTCCCAACCGGATTTGGCAAGTTTTGTTTTCCGGGGCGCGCCTGTGGCCGAGCGGTTAGCGGTTAGCGCGAACCATGTTAGGAGGCCTTTAGTCCTCGACGCGGTCAGCCCGGGATCGACTCCGACCCGCGGCGCTTTGCCGCCTATCTTCCCCCCTCTTCCTGTCAGCTCACTGTCAATAAAACGTGTGCCACTAGAGCCGCAAACACATTTAAAAAATAAAGTTTTGTTTTTTTCTGTGTCGCTCTCACAGAGTCACGGGTTAGCTTCGGTGTGAGTGGTGGAAATAGCACGTCGATAAAGATGACAGACAAGTGGCTTATCCAATCATATGCAAGCATTTTTGATAAGGCCCAGCCTTCAATAAAGGCAATTATGCACCAGTCCTAGATGGATATGAGTGGAGCTAGGCGCAGCGAAATCCATATGGCTAGAGTCAGGTTAAAAAGTTTTAGCCGTGATATAAAATTATAAGTTTTGCTGCTTTAATATTCTCAGATTTTTATTTCATCTTTACAGAGCCTTGCCAAAGTATTCACGCCTTTTCAACTCTTCCGCCTTTTGTTGTGTTGCCGCCACAGCATACAATGTATTTAAGTGGGATTTTCTGTGTAAAAACCGATACCAAGTAGCGCATAACTGTAAAGGGACGGAAAACAACGCTTGGTTTCAAGAGAGTATGGTGTTAATTTGCTTTTAGACCTCCTAAATAAGTTCCACCTTTCGTTGCAAAAAGGTATTTGGGGGTACGGTAAACTAGCTTTGCACGGCTTTTTCAGGGTGACCTGTCCTTCCAGGCGCTAGTCCCCAGCATGTGAAATGCCCTGCATCTGTCTCTCCATGTGGCCGACTCTGTTGATTCCTTCAAAGAGCAGCTTAAAACACCTTTACTCAGACAAGCTTTTAAATAAAATTTCTATTTATTGTTCTTGTTGGCTGTTACTTTCCTTTAGCCTATATTTTTATTTGTTTTACCTGCACTCTGCAAAGCACTTTGGGAAGTTTATCTGTGAAAGGTGCTATATAAACAAAGTTTCCTTACTTATTTACATGCAGAGACTGAAACTTTTTCTCATTCTTCTCTGAGCTCAATCTCAGTTAGATTGGAACATCAGTATTTAAGTCTTGCCACAGATTACCAATTGGATTTAAGGCTGGACTTTGACTAGGCCGTTCTGACACATGAACAGGCTTGAATCTAAACCAAGCCCCATGTCTTTTGCAACCTTTAACTGATTTGGCCCTGTAATTAGCTCCAGATGTGGAGCTAAATACACATGTGGAGATGTGCTCCAGATGTGCTCCCGATGTGGGGATGCTTCTCCAGGAGCATGATGCTGCCACCCATCTGTTTCATCGTTTAAATTTTGCTTTTATGGTGATGTGCAGTGTTACTATCAAGCTTCTTCAACTGGGTCCTGAGTCCAAATTTCGTACCACAAGCATGCACATACAAGCTAGCATGACAATAAAAATTCTTGAATGTAGGCTAAAGTAAAATTGTTCGTCTCGTCTGACTGGAGCATCTTCTTCCACATGTTCAACTGCATCCACTGTATCCATCAGGGGCACCAGCATGGCGCCCATGGGCACCATGTAGCCCTCGAGGACCACATGTGGCGCCCACAAGCCTGTTCTAAAAAAAAATCACAATCCACCAGTGAGCTCCATCTAAAACGTTATTTTATTCCGTTACTCTTCCTGTTTGTTCATACTTGCATTTATATAGATTTAGAAATGACAGTATCTATAACAAAGCATGAAAAATTTGGTTATTTTGCATAAAGTTAAGGTGAACTCTGACTCTTGTAGGTCAGTACTGGTAGCGCTTCGTATGACACAGCACCAATGAAGTAGCTCTCAGTTTCAAAAAGGTTTATGGCCAATGGCAGGCAGGGATTTTCACAGCTTTCTTTTTACAATGGCTTTGTTCTTCCCACGCTTGTATAAAAGCCAGATTTGGGGATTTCCTGGCTAATAGTTGTGATCTTGCAAGATTTCCCACCAGAGTTGTATATCTCTGCAGCTCCTCCATCCATGCGCCTCTTGGCTGCTTCTCTAATTATTGCTCTCTTTTAAAACCCAACCCAAGTTTAAACTTCTCTAAAACTTTATCCCTGATCTGCCTCATCCTTGCCTTGGTCTTGGAGCTGAATACAAATGCAAAGCCTGACTTTTCAAAGTTTCATTTGTTGAAAACCTTGTATCATTTTGACTATTGTGCATCTTTCTGCGTTGGTCTAGCTCAATAAATCTCGATAAAACACACTGAGATGTGCGGCTGTAAAATTACAAATTTGGAAGGTTTGAATATTTTTCCAAGGGTCTGTAAACTGAGTCAAGGGTTCACTAAATTATTTGTGTTGTTGACTAAAGCTTAAAAAGTAACCAACATAAACATTTCCTTCTCATAATTAAGATATTCTGCCGTTTCATACAGGGACGGTCAACATAATCTGTTGGGATTAACTGAATCTCACTACTGCTGGTTTTCATTTAACCAGCATGTTTGAGCTGATTTTAAATTACATTTTGGATTAACTAATATTTAATTTGGCAGTTTTAATTAAATCAGTTTCATTTTCAGTTTTATTAGTCTCAGTTTTTTCTATTCAACTAGACTGACTCAAATATCACAACTTGTAAATTTAGAATTATGTTTCCATTAACTCTTTAATTTATGTAATGTTTTTTTTTTTTTTGCAGCTCTAGTGGCTCGCTTTTTAACACAGTAGATTGACAGGAAAGGGGGTGGAAAAGGGGGAGAGACACGCGGCAAAGTACCGCGGGTCAGAGTCCAATCGCGTCGAGGACTAAGGCCTCCGTACATGGGTTGCGCTAACCGCTGCGCCACCAGCGCGGCCTATGTAATGTTGTTTTAAAAGTGCCTGTCTATATTTAATTGAAAAGAAAAAACTTCTAGAGAAAAAACTACAGAGTGAAATGAGTTAGATCGACAAGTTTCAGTTTGATTCAGTCCTAAAAGATCATGTTGACCCATGCAGATTAGATGAATGAAAAGAGAAAATCACATTAGCTTCGTCCTGAAGGAATATGATTATGTGAGAATATGTGATATTTGTTTCGTGTAAAATAACTCGCTGCGTCTGTGTCTCCTCATCAGCTACTTTCTGAGCACAGAGGTATCAAGAGAGAGCAGACACCTGTACAGGTACGCCGCATCTGAGTGAATAGTTGTGGTTTCTTTTATTTAAAATCAATCAAACATGTGGGTGCAAGCTGTATTTTCAATCTGCCGGATTCAGTTTTACACCAAATGAACATACCTGACATCCAGGGTCATACATTACAAAAACTGTGAACTTTCTTCTTCCTTTCTTTAAAAACGATAAAGTGTTATTCAAATACTTTATCAATTTGAAACATCAGAATCAGCTTTACAGGCCAGGATCGTGTGCACAAGCAGGGAATGCGGTTTCACATCCTCACAGTGTAGACACCAAGAATAAATATATAAAGGTTAGATGCAGTGAAATAAAAGATAAAAAGAACAATATACACATGCATATATGTATGTCAACCCAATATATAGATAGATAGATAGATAGATAGATAGATAGATAGATAGATAGATAGATAGATAGATAGATAGATAGATAGATAGATAGATAGATAGATAGATAGATAGATAGATAGATAGATAGATAGATAGATAGATAGATAGATAGATAGATAGATAGATAGATAGATAGAGCAATCAGGCACCATTTTGTTTTTAGGTGTTGTATGCAATAACTCAGCTTCCACAATAAGTATACACATTTTCTTGCTAACGGTCACACACACGTTTATGTTTGCTTGTATTTCTTTGAGGATTTGGTACCACTGTGTTGTGAAAAAATATTTCTCGTCTTACAGTTTTCTTCTGGTTTTATTTTTATTTTTTGCCACATTTAAATAGTTCATACCATCAGATTACTTAAGAATATAAAGAAAATTGTTTTCACATGACAATTTCATATACTAAGGGGATAAAAAAACTATATTAAACAACAATGAGCTATGAGAAAACATGCTGTATTAAACTTTTATAGATGTTCATTTTGTTTTGCATTGGCTCAATGTAAGATGCAGATGGACTCTTGGAGCCCTAACTGTCCCGTTAAATGTCGCCTGTGATCTTATTTTGTTGTTTGTTTTATGCTTACTTTGCCTTAAGTGCGGATCTGAATGGAGTGTTTCAGCGTCATTGCATCTCATGTGACCTCATTGATGGATGTGGCTTCTTCAAAGCTGTTTTCAGCCCCAATCAAACCCACTTCATCCTCTATTGTTTAGGTAAATCACACACGTGCAGCGCCTTGAAAAAGTACCCATGCCCTTTGAACATTTTCACACTTTTGACCCGTTACATCCACAAACTTTAGTGTAATCTATTGTGATTTTATGTGACAGATTAATACAAAGAAGGTACTTATAAAGTACAAGGAAAATTAAAATGTTTTACAGAAGTCATTATCAATGAAATCCTGAAAAATATGGTACGCATTTGTCTTGAGCCCCTTTTACTTTGACACCGCTAAATAAAATCCGGCTCAATCAGCTGCCTTCAGAGGTTAGCCTATTAGTAAATAGATCCCAACTGAATGTAATTTAATCTCAGTATGAATGCAGCTACTCTGTGAAGGCTTAGGTTATTTTTTTAGAGAACATTAGTGAACAAACAGCATCATGAAGACCAAGGATCACAGCACAAAGGTCAGAGAGAAAGTCGTACAGATGTTTAGAGCGGGGTTGGGTTATAAAACAATGTCCTGAACTTACAACATCCCAGGGATGTCTGAACAGTCCATTGTCCAAACATTTCAAGACTATAGCGCCACTTTGATCCTACCAAGACATCAGCATCATGCTGTGTGGATGCTTCTCTTTAGCAGGAACAGGGAAGCTGATCAGAGTTGAAGGGAGGATGAATGTGAATTAGTTATCTATATATTATACTCATAGGACAAATCTATCAGTAAAATTGTGTTTTTAATAGTATCCATCTCTATATTTATTCAGTAAAAACCCATGTCCAGTACTTACGGAACCATTGTTTATCCTGCACTTGCTGCTATTGCACTTCTGGTTACACCTAAACTGCATTTTGTTGCCTTGTACCTGTACCTGTGTAATGACAATAAAGTTGAATCTAATCTAATCTAATCTAATCTAATCTAATGTCGCTAAAAAGAGGGCAATCCTGAAAAAAATAAACTTTTATGGATTACAGAAGACTTGAGACTGGGCTGGCGGTTCACCAGGCAGCCGGACAACATCTTAAAACCTACAGCCAGAGCTACAGTGAAATGGTTTAGATCAGGTGTGTCCAAACAGCCCCTGTGCTGATTTTTGCAGCCCTTCGACTCCATTTCAAGAAAGATTTTGCCAACCAGCACTGGAGGCTGGTGCAGATGGAATCCTTTTATTTTTAAATTACAGACAAGTTCAAATCTTTCAGTTGAACGTTTGGTCCAATACAAAACATTTGTCTTTTAATAACCACACATTTTACATGCCCTATAATTTCATACTAAGCAGGATCCCATCTATCCAACGACATTTAAGGCAGACTTTGGTGCATTCAAATCTGACTGGAATTCTTTTTTTTCTTCTTTTTTTTTAAAAAAGGGCTGAATACAGTAACCTGACTCTAGAAAGATGTATTTCGCTACGCCTATCTGGCTAGAGTCAGGTTATGAATACAGATCAAAGTCTAGATTTTGTTTATTTAAAATGGTCATATCTTGCAGACCAGGTATAAGAAAATTCACAGCAATTGTTTGCTTGTTACTTTTTATATTGTGTTTTTGGACCATTGAGTGCTTTTGACTTGACAATTAAGTTTGGACACCCCTGGTTTAGATCAAAGCGTATTCATGCATAAGGAATGGCCCAAAGCCAAGGCCTAATTCCTGTAGAGAGCCCATTTTCCATCCATTCTGACTGAGGTGCAGCTGTTTTATCAAGAAGAATGGGCAAAAGATTCGGTCTCAATATTCAAAAAGCTAGCGGAGACATAACCCTAAAGACTTGCAGCTGTAATTACAGCGAAAGCGTCATTCTACAAATTATTGACTTAGAGCATTAAATGTAAAAATGCACACTTTATTCAGGTTTATCTACAACTTTGCACTGGTCTGTCATAAAAAAAATACCAATAAAATACAATTAAATTTGTAACTGTAACATGAAATGTAAAAAAAAAAAATCCAAGTGGTATCAATCCTTTTGCAAAGCAGTGTAAATTATTAATTTATTGGTCAGTTTTGCATCATATTCTTTTATTTTCCTTCAGGTCCAGGAATCCCTAAAGTGACGGTTCACAGTACGAAGGACCCCTCCAGTGAGTGCCACATCCAGTCTTATTAGCTAAACCCTCTGCTGTTCCCCATAATAGCCAGCAGAGGGCATTGTTTTAGAGCAGGCCCTAATGGTGGATTTATTTGTGAACGCTGCCATCTGCCTGTCGCTCCCAGCTGGAGCAATAAACCGTGTACCGTCTGCCATTGTGTTTTAAGTAAAGCTGCAGGAAGGTGATGTTTCTTGGGGTGTATCGTGCAGGTTATGTCATCTTGGAGGAAAACAACCCCCTGTCCGAAGCTCTGGGCGACAAGAGGCTCCCAGAGAGTCTGTTTAGGACAGTCCAAGCAGACAACCATGGTACAGAAGACACACGTCTCTCTACACTTAGTTACGTTATATCATAGTTAACAATGCAGAATGCCTTTGTTTGAACCTTTGTTGCTTTCCTTCCACAGATCTGCACCTGAAGCTATCTCTACCTCAGGGCTATGAGGCCAACCTGCTCCCGCTCCTCATTATTGTGTAAGTGTCACTGAAGATGCAGATTCATGACTTTTGACGGACATTTATCACCACACTCGCCTATCCTGTTTGTCTCGAATACCCAGGGATGGCACTCCAGGGAGCCAGACCGTGACGGAGGAGTTTTCCCTCGGCTGGCCTCAGGTCCTCTGCAGCACGCACAACGTGGCCCTGGCCTGGGTGGACGGCCGGAGCGGGGTGGGTCGCGGCCAGAAGACGGTCGCCGTGGATCCTAGGAAGCTTGGCTCGCTGAGAGTCAAAGACTATCTGGGAGTTGTTGAGTCAGTGATTTTTTTTTTTTTACAGCAGCACAGAGTTGAATACCTTAAAAGTGGTAAACTGAAGGACTTTTGTACTTCACAGGTTGTTGATGCAGCTGCCTTACATCGACGATCGAAGGATAGCCCTCTTTGGAAAGGTTACAACAGTTGTTTAAATGTGAAGACATGACTCAGCTTCATGTTGAACTTAGAAAAAGCTGCAGCGCCGTTTAACCCCTTTTCTGTTTCTCATCGCAGGCATTTGGAGGCTATTTGACTCTTAAAATGTTAGCCGCGACAGAAAACCTCTTTCAATGCACGGCAGCTGTGGCACCAATAACGGATTTCAGGCTTTATAGTGAGTTAAGATCCAAACGCCAAAAAACATTGACGTGCACACTAACGTTTTGTTACAGAAGATCAGATCATGTTGGAGTTAAAATGTTCTTTTTGTTTCTTAGGTGCAGCTTTTTCTGAAAGGTATCTTGGGTTTCCAGCAAAGGAGGAGCATGCTTACTCTGTGAGTTTCTAAAGCCAGTATTCACACCCCTTTCACTTTTATATTATTTATGCAGTATGGCAACACAAAGAAGTGCACATTTGAAAAGTATGAAGGATTTTTTTCCCCACCCAAAATAAATTTCAAAGACACTGAAAAAAGGACAAAGGTGGTCTACCAATATAAAATCCAAACAAACCTGGAGGTTGAACACACCATCTACAAACATGGTGGCGGTAGCATCATGATGTGGGGATATTGTTCTTCAGCAGGGAGAGGGAATCTGCTCAGAGATGATTGGGAAATGGATGAAGCCAAATACAGGGTGATCCCGGGAGAAAGCCTGTTAAATGCTGCAAAAGACTTGAGACTGGGAGGAAGGTTCACCCTCCAGCTGGAGAAGGACCATAAACATACAAAGCTACGAAAGGAGGGGTTTAGACCAACGGATAAAAAAAATTTATCAAGCAAAGTTCTGTAGAGGGCATCTACTTAAGAATCTGTGGAAAGACTTTCTGGAAAATTGCTCTTCAGATGCTATCCATTTTGATAAGAACATTAGATAGGAAATTGTTTTTGACCAATCTGTAAATTCTGATTGAATTTGACTTTGGAAAGTGCCTTGAGATGACATGTGTCATGAATTGGCGGTATTAATTATGAATTGATTTGAATTGAATTGAATTGAATTGAATTGAATTGAATTGAATTGAATTGAATTGAATTGAATTAACCACTAGCAGCTGTAGTAGCAGCAAAATGTGGTTCTTCAAATTACTCAGGATGACTGAATACATAGTATGTAGTAGAGTATATATGGCACACTTCCCAGAGTCTGTGCAGAAGCTTGTGATCATCGTTTTCCTTCCGCTTCACAATCATGAACTACTTTGTAATAATAAAAAGAATAATAATAACAACAATACATTTTACTTGTAGGCGCCTTTCTTGACAGTCAAGTTCACCTAACACAGTAAACACAGAGACAATATTAAAATACACAGTAAAAAAAAAGTACAAAATGGGATTTAAATAAGACAGTGCAGTTGCAATCGCAGTGCGTAGGCTACTTTAAACAGATTTAAACAGATGAGTCTGTGTTACGGAGATCAGGTGGGAGTAAATTCCAGATCTGGGGCGTAGAGCGGCTGCGTGCTCTGCTCCCCATAGTAACAGGACGGGCAGGGGAAATAGTGAGATGAGTAGAAGAAGAGGACCTGAGGGTACGGCCAGGTGCAGCAATGTGGAGGAGGTCCAAGAGATATATTTGTGTTCGTCAGTCCCATAAAAACTTAATGAAAAGTTTGTGGCTGTAACGTGGCAAAATGTGAGAGAGCTCAAGGGGTTTACCTACTCTTGCAAAGTACCGTGCCTTTCAGCCGGGTTTATAATTAAACAAAAAAAAACAACCGTTAAACTCCGTTTCAAGTCAACGAACCAAACCAACAGCCCGTCCTGCAATACATCCTGTTTTCATAAACGTTAGATTGTTGTGCGGAGTTGATTCAATCACGCCGTGTCTCCCGGGGGCCTCGGCTTCCAGAACGGTTCAGTTGCATTCTTTAAAATTCAGATTTACGTAATATCTATTTCCGTCCAGAATCATGTTGAGCTAAATGAATGTGCTACACTGAGACAAGTGCGCACAAAACAGTGTAGAGCATCGAACAGGGATGAAATAACCTCTTTGCTGCAATATGAAAACCGTCCACAAAATATTTAATAGGTGCATTTGATGAAATGGAAATACTGGATGTTAGGATTCTTGTGAATGTTATACTGACTCTACCGGCCCACCAGTACTTATTTAAACAGCAAACACAATCTTTCATAGCAACAACAACGCTCAGCATCAGGCGACTCCCAGATGCATCCATCTCACCATAATAAAAAGCTGCAACGAAAAACGTCACCGTCCATCACATCAGTAGGCCTGGGATTACTAGGAACCAAGGATGTCGCCTTTTTTTTTTTTTTTTTTCTAAACTTACTTTTCATTGAGTGCATTTCGAAATTTTATACACGTCCATCAAAACCATTTCTCAAGTAGTCGTAACGACAGTTAGCCAAATTAAATTCACTACAGTCCATACTTGAGCTGGATGACAACTATACTATTGGTAATCTTAACATTTTACCCTCACATCAGAATCAGACATACTTTAATAATCCCAGAGGGAAATTATTAGGTTACACATAACCTTGTGAGAAAAAAGAAATCCCAATCAATTCCTTTCTTCACTTCTTCCTTATTCATAGATATATCTACATATGTCCACTCCCATACAACCTCACTCATATTTTTTTTCTTTTAACAAAAGGAGAGAAAAAAAACAATAAAAATAAAAGGACGCTTTAAATATGTGGCACTAAGAGGTTCTCGACCCTAATTTTGTCACATGACGAAATCTGATCTCACTGGTGATATAAATTGCACACAGTTTTTCCAATATTTCGTAAACTTGCCGGATTCTAATCTAAAGGAAAAAGTTAGCCTTTCCATCATATAAATATTATGCATTACTTCAACCCAAGCTTACCTTGTTGGGGCCTTTGTTTTCAGCCAATTCCTAGTCATAGCTTTCTCACCAGCCACCAACATAATCCTGAAAATATATTTATCCTCTGAGGTTGTCAACCTTTCAATCCCTCCTCCCATGTATAAAGTGTCAAATGTTAGAGGAAGTTTCGGATGTCGCCATTTTTTAGCGTCTGGGATAATGTTACAGCTAATCGTCAGATCTGGTGTGGCCGTAGCCTAAAAACTACCTGCCCTAGTAACAAGATTACACTGCACGGATTATTCACCATGTTTGCAACATCTAAGCATGAACAGGAACTAGTGTTGCGCCGATACCGATACCAGTATCAGACGGGGACCCGATCCAGCACTAAAATGGTGGTATTGGTATCGGCGAGTACCAACAAATAGGCACCGATACCATTTAAATGATTGTATGTCACTTGAACGCAGCCTTCTCTCTCCTGACTACTATTATACATGTTATATAAGTTCATGAAAGTTGCATTATTTTGGCATTTAAGAGCCAAAACTCAGGGTTTAAAAGAGATTATTCAATTATTAATGTAATTTTACTGTCTTACTGTTGCACTACTATTATACATGTTTTAATTTCACGAATGTTGCACTATTTTAGCCTTTGAGAGCCAAACGTTTATTCAACTATTGTCACCCATTCCAGGTAGGCAATAAAAAGTTCCACTACCCTAAGTAGTATGCAGTTCTTCATATATACACACACACACATCAATTTCAAACAGATGGTATCGGCCAATACTGCACAGCCAGGTATCGGGTAACGGGGCCAAAAAATGGCATCAGGCGCAACACTAACAGGAACCAAAGATTTTTCTGATGAAATGGTATTTGCTGCAGACCAGAATAAAACATCCCTATAATGATGCTGTTTTCTCAGACTGCCTCTGTCCTTGAAGAAGCCAACAAACTAAAAGAGGAGAACTTCCTTATTCTCCACGGAACTGCGGATGGTGAGTTTAAATTCCTTCATATGATCAATTCTTGGACTAATCTCACGTTTAATGTGCGCTCCGTGTGTCTCCACCCGCAGCGAGGGTCCACTTCCAGCACAGTGCTGAGCTCCTTAGCCGCCTGGTGAAGGTGGAGGCCAACTACTCCCTGCAGCTGTACCCTGATGAGGGCCACGCCCTGAGAGAGCCACGCAGCGTCAGACATTTCCAGCGGACTGTGGTGAACTACCTCCAGAACTGCCTGAAGCACATCGCCCTTCTAGACGCCCCCGAGGAAGAAGAGGAGGAAGATGACTGAGCCCAGGGGCATCCGTCGCTTCATCTTAAAGGACTCACGATGAGGACTGTATGCAACGGTCATGCATTTCATTGGGTCATATTACCAGGAATTAGAACGGAGGAGTGGGGTCCAAAAAGCATCAGATCAACTCCTGTAACCTCGGGGGGGAAAAAATTCTTGTACTGTACGAGACGTTGCACACAAATAGTTTTGCCGTTTTGTTGTTTGTCTGAGGAGCAGTTTGTTTACAAAATTCACTGGAGGTTATGTGGACGAGACTGCCACTGACTCAAAAGGTTTACAAAGCTTATAAAACATGCATGTCATGATGGCTGCATGATGTTGATTATTGCATTTTGAGGATTTTCCAGGGTTTTGGTTTTTGTCTTCAAAGCTCAGAGCCGGGGCCTCAGAGTCCAGTTCCTGAGCTCCTCTGCAACTTTTAGGTGCAACCCTGCTCCAACACTCCTGGATCAAATTGGGAAATTACCTCCTCTGCATGTCAGTTTCTGCAAAGGCCCATTTAATTCAGCACTGGAACATACGTGCAGCTAAAAGTTGTAAGACGACAGCTAATGAGGAGTTGGAGACCCATGGCTTAGTATGTGCAAAAGCTGCAAGGTACATACTGGCAGACATTTTAAAATGACCGGTTGCATAAAAGAAACATCCTAACACACTGATTACCTTGAGAAAGAAGGTAATCGGTCTGACAAAACCGAATATTTGGGGCAGTTTTTGACTAAATATACGTGAATGCAAAACTTTAGGAAAAGCATCCTAATTGGTCCCTGGTCTGTTCATAGCCTGCACGATCTCAGAATACAATCAGAGCCATGGTTGCATCTCTATGGATTAGAATATCATCAGAAAGCAAAGTTATCTCATTAATTAAATTCAAAAAGTTAAACTCATTTACAGATTTATTGCACACACAGGAATATGGCTGGATTTTATTAAACACAGTGGACTAACACCAACAGATGGCATGGCTCCCCAAATCATCACTGCTGGTGGAAACTTGTCCCTGTTGTTTATCCACACCTTTTTCTTCCACTCCACTCAGTTTTACATTATTTTTCACTATTATGTTTGGATACAACACTGTGAACAGCCACTTTAGCCAAAGGTCACCTCAGGTGACTTACACTCCTTCTAGAGGGCGTTAGAGGCTGTCTGCTGGACAACTGTAAGGTCAGCAATCTTTTCCCTGATTATGTCGGCAATAACATGTCAAATGCATAAATTCCTGTACTGAAAAGCATTTTTACTGGTCTTATGTAATAGTTTTCCATAATCATTTAAATAAATAGAAAACAGCGCTTGAAATAAATCACTGTGTGTAATTAATCTATACAATGTATGAGTTTAACTTTTTTAATTGAATTACTGAAATACATTCATTTTAAAAAAAAACTATTTTCTAATTTACTGAGGTTCACATTTGCATTTTTACAGCAGGATACCGGATTATACAGTGTTACCTTAAGGTTAAGGACCATTTTAAACGTGCCAAAACACATTTTATCGCCCGGTTTTGTTTGCATTGTGTGAATAACAAAGAGTATGCAACCGAAATGCAACAGAGACTATTTATAAACCATCCTCCAGTTCAAAAGTGAGTATAAGTTACAGGAACGTATGTGTCTGTGCACTGTGTTTAGAAGTATTATTTCTGTTTTGATACATTGTGGCATTTTAACCATGTATTGTGTAATGCAGAATTAAATTATTTCTTTGGAAAAACTGTTCAGACAATATGTCAATGCTTGCTAAAGCGATCAAACTAGGAGTCCGTGCTGTCAGGCTGAAAAGAACCCAGCTGAATTCAGAACATCAGCTACCCCATTTTCACTTTACTTGGAAATAAGGCTGGAAGTTTTTGTTTCAAACAGATAAAAATATTAATTTATCATTTGTCATGCCAACAGTCTCATAGGATCCTTTTGATGGGCTTGAATGGTAGGACAATAACATCATGACACTTATACTTCTCTTTGCAAAGAGATCACCGTAACCTTTTGGTTTTTATTATGTTTGTAGTACTGACATTCAACACACATTCGCTCTGTAATTTAATTGTACAGAATAATAAGCAGCGTACAAAAAATAAGAAAGCACTTCTGATGGGTCTATAACATGGTAAAAAAAAGACATTGAACAGAGTAACACACAATGGATAAAAAAAAAAAAAAAAGATCAAACATAGACATTTAGGGTAGTAACATAAAGCAGCAGTTCTCCTTTTTGAGGTTAAAGTACATATGCATTGTATTTGGAAATCAAACTCCCAGAGTAGAAGAGAACAGTGGACACAGGTACAGAATCCAACTTGCTTAAGGTCCAGTGTGAAGTTTCCACAGTCAGGGATGTTTTAGGGCGCCATGTCATGTTCTGCTGCTGCGTTTTCTCAAATTCGGTTAGAGCAGTAGTCTACCAGAACATTTTGGACCACTTCATGCCACTGCTAACAAGCTGCAATAATCCTAGGTGAAATAATGTTCCAGCAGCCCACACTTCCAAAAGTAACAACACCTGCTTTATTGGCCATGATATCACTGTACTTGATTGGCCAGCTAACTTGGCTGACCTTGACCCCCCAGCAGGCAGGCAATCGATTGTCTGGCATTGTCAAGAGGAAGATTAGAGACAACAGAGCTAACAATACAGATAAGCCGAAAGCCGCTAAAGCTAGTAGAGTTCATAGCCTGTTTGCCACAATCCCGCGCTGTATTGGTGCAATGATTTATGCAAAGAGGAGCTCAAACCAAGTATTGACTTACATTTCTGGTATTAAAAATTAGTTTTGGATTTCTTGCAATATTCACATTTCTGAAAAACGTTTAAATTAGTTGTAAGCCATTTTCATGAACAATAGCAAAAAACAAAACACTTACAAAATATATCCGTATTTAAAAAAATATGTATGATATTTGTTGCACTTTTAAATTAATTAGTCTCTTAATACTATTCTAATTTATTTGGATGCACCTGTTTTGTTATGTCCTTTATAAATTAGAATAGCACGTTTTACCAATGCCACAATTGTGTGGCTATTGTATCAAGACTGTACTTGTAGTCATGACTCGTGAATCCTGTCGCTGCATCTGTGCAGCCAGCGAAAGCGTGATCGTGGAGGGGAAAAAACCCACGCTGGGTTTACCAAGAGGTCTTTGCTGTGCGTGTGCGCCCCTGTCCAGTGAACACACAAGTCAATAGTGGCAAAATGGACAGACCATGGTTTAAACCTGTCGTCACACACTCAAGGAAAATCCTACCCAATCAGATTGCTCTTTCCTGTACTTTGACCAATCACACACGTTTACGTCATGCCACCAACCAAGCCCAGGAACCAATCAATACAGCGGGGAGTAGCAGGCCTGAATCCTTCTTCAACCTTCTACTTTCTGGAGGGGCACCTTCAACCTGGTCCGCGGTGCACTGGCAGTGGCTCCATTTGTTAGAAAAAAAAGAAGTAGAGATAACACTTTGAAATAGACACTATGTCCTTCCTGACTCTCCACAGGCTAGCGCCTAAACTTCTCAATTCAAAGGTAAGACGGCGAGAACCGCACGACGCACGGGGTTGTTTTGTCCGGGCGGCTGATGTTATCTTCTTGCTAACTTTCGGCTAGGCGGCTAGTAGCTACTAGCTAGCTACTAGCTAGCTAGTTTGTGTTAGCACAGCCCCATTAGGCACAGTGTGTGCTGCTCGGGAGGGAACGTCTGTGTCTGTTTGTCCTGCAAACATGTTACGGTATTTTAACACCAGTCCGCGTTTTCCTGCCCTACCAAGCTTTGGTTTTTTTGTAATAGGAACTTGCGTCTCGTTTGCTAAAATTAGCTTGAGGGTATTTCCTTCTGTAAAGCTGGCCTGCTAAAGTCTGAACCCGGGCATGTTTCCTCAGCCTATCCCTGTCAGACCGTCATACCTCTAAAGCACTTTAGGAGTCAATGTATACTCAACTCCTCCTTAGATGTTTTAACTGTTTTTATGACATTATGTTCGCCCTTAAAGTCATTTTTAACTTGGTCTTTATACCTCTTTACCCGTTGACCTTCACGTTGAGATTAATACTTTTAGCTTTGTGTCTAATGTACCACGATGTGGTCTGCAGCATACTGTGTATCAATCTAATTGTTATAATAATCAAGGAGTGCTGTAAAACATTATGTGTGTGTGCTGTCTTAAAATTTAAATGGTTGGAATAAACACCAATCTGACTGGCAAGTTCAGAATGGAGACATGTTTAATATTTAATAAAGTGAATTCATAATTTTGTCAGATCAAGTTTGATATGGAAAGTCATCTTGCACCGCTGCTCGTCTGTGATCGAATAATCCAAGTTTAAATCTTTCAGTGAATACTTGGCTCTGTTATCCTCTACTGACCTTTCAATGCAGACATGACCCTCAGATCAATGTGTCTCTAATTGAAATATTTACAGTATCTTTACGGAGGGTTCTCCCTCAACCGTGTAACCGGTGACTAAATGAGTTTGCCATCTTCCTGGGCCGGTGTGTTTTTTTTTTTTTTTAGGTTCAGCTGACTTCTGCCACATTTAACTGTTTTGCTTATCACCTGTTATCTCAGCTGATAAAAATTATGAGGTGGCTTTTTTTTACGGTTGCATAACTTCAGGACTTCAGGCTATGACCAAAAAAAAAAAACTCATGTTATGCACATTTGTCCTTAGATGACCAACAACAACAAAAAATGTGACTTGCTAAATGAAATGTGTTTCATGTATTTCAGAAAGCACACATTAGATTGAAATTGCAATTATTTGATGCATTAAAAATTAGCTGGAGATGCACTGTTTGCTGCAGGTTAGGTTAGTTTACAGAGATTTTAGTTTAAATTAAATATTGTCCCTAACTTTTTTTATTTTTACTAAACTCAAGAAGTATAGAAAAGAACATTCTCCTTATAAATGCATAAAATAATCAGATTTTCATTTTTTTGATTAGTAGAAAAATTACCTTTTATGATATCCGCCGATTGATTTGTGCATCACTAATTGCCTCGCTTCTAAGTATCATCAACGTTGTTTTAACCTTAAACCAGTCTGTGTTTTGTTGGTAAACCACAGAATATGCTAGTTGCTGACAGTCAAGTGTTTATGTTTACTTTTTAAACACAACCTTTTGGATGCTGACTCCCTAAACTTTTCCATTAAATGTCATTTATCCACTTGCTCCCCTGTCTGGGCTGCTAGCAGGTGGGGATCAATGAGTGAAACCTCGGCTCTATACGTGAGACTTAGAGCGGTTGCGTAATCTTTCTTTCAGCTGCGCAAAGCGAGTGAAGCAACACAAAAACCCTCCCTTTTGTTTTGGGGACCCTTAGCTTGACCCTGCTCAGTTGGACACTTGTGGGGGAAGCTGCACTTTGCCATAGTTTACTCCCTTATCTATGGATACTTTACATATTTAAATAAACCTTCTTGTAGTGATTTTATTTTCTAAAATCATTGGTCAATATAGAATGAGACTGTACCAGATTTACACATTTAATAATACTTTTACATAAAACTTTATTCATAAAGGACCTTGAAAAATACCAATACTGACAAAAGTAAGTAGTATGTGGAGGTAAAGCATTCGCCCATTCTGCTCCCCATATATGGAACTTCCTCCTGCTGGACATTGGTAATATTGACTCTTTTCCTGTTTAAATCAAAACCATTGTTTAAGACATTATGAGCTTTGTAATTTTCTTGTCTTTTATTGTACATTGTGTCCTTGAGTGACCTCAAAGGCACTTTTAAATGAAATGTAAATATTGTAAAAGGGTGGGACAAAAATGCTGAATATTTAAGACAGGCCAGAGAAGAAAGGTGATAAAGACGGATAAACATGTAAAGGTTGACAACAAATAGCATTTGATCATAGTCAACCTCTCATACTGAGCTGAAAGCCAAAGAGATTTACAAGAACAAGGAAAAGCACAATATATGTACAAATTATATTTTGTTTTTTAGTATCAAATTATCTTGGGTTTAAAAAAAAAAGCTTCAGAGGTATGAAAATAACTTAAACAATTTCCAAAGGAATGCATTCGTTATGAGTCTGTCCTGCCATGAAAATGTATTTCTGACAGAAAAGACTTTCTGGTATGTCACACATTGTCTTTTAGAAGTGGATTTTTTTTTTCTTTGCATAAATCTAAGTAGTTAGAAGATTCTGGGTTTGTTGCTGTGTGTTGTTTTTTTTCTGCTGCTTGTAATCATCTAACTGGGAAAACTAAATTAAGGAAAGTTTTATCCCGCAGTTGTCAACCTGCTCCACCAGAACGACCAAGTTTAAAATAGAAAATTGGTTTAGTAAAGTACATTGTTGATTTTTGCTTTGACTTCTTGCCTTTTCAGCACCAACGTACTCAAGTTAGATTGTTGAACTGATTATCCTTTTGTAAAAAGTCAGACTAAATTTAGAATGTACTAAATACTGATCTGTAAATACCTTTGTAATTTAGTTGAGCATGAAGTAGCTGTTTATTAGCTTAATGGAAATAAAAATGGAATAAAGATCCTACCTTTTTGTCTCTTTCACAGAATGCCACATACTTATTTGTGGCAGCTAGGAATGCCACTGCATCAACAACAGTGAGTATGGATAAATAATTTTGAATGTCCTCACTTATTGCTCTGAAATAAGTAAAAAAAAAAATAAAAATGTAATAGCATAATACTAATTACCTCTGTTATCTCCAGACGGTCGAGCACACTGACCTTTGTGATGCTACATTGATAAATCTTTTGTTTGGGCCTGAAAGAAAGACTGGCGTGTGTTTCAGTTTAAAGTTATACATGAAATAAAGGGCCTTGCTGAATGAATTTCACCTTTTCTTTTTTTTTTCTCCTCCAGAATCTGAAGGATGTGTTGGCAGACCTCATCCCAAAAGAACAGACCAGGATTAAGAACTTTAAACAACAGTATGGCAAAACAAACATAGGTCAGATCACTGTTGATATGGTGAGTATTAACCCATTACATGTTGCATTAAAGGTATATAGCCACGTAATATGCTTATAAAAAAAAGACCAACAACTGTTTGATCATGATAAAATAAGGTTATATACACCAAGCATCCACCCTGTTTTTGATGTTGCTTTTTGTACCGAATAATTCGCTCTCGTGCGCAATGAACAGATATAAACAACTGTGGTGAGATCTAGGAACAGTATCGCAGAGCTGTCATAATGCCAGTTTGCCTAATTAATAAATCAATTGTAAATAATGCCGGACCGAGCCCGGCGCTCTGCAATTCCTTGCAGTAAAGCAGCAGCTCGCTGTGATTGAAGACCAACCTTTATTAATTAAATAAACCGATCTACAGCAACTCTAAGAGCTTCATATGAGAACATTTGCTCATATCTATCAACTCTGGTCACATCTGAGCCTCGGCAGGTTTAGCGTCTGCTTTAGTGAACACCAACGTTCAGACTGTATTCCCAGAGACATTTCAGTCTTTTCCCTCTTGGAATCATATTTTTTGCGCTTTTTTTTTTTCCCACTGGATCTTGGACCTTTCTTAGACAACTTTATTTGTCATTTTCTATGCACAGAGTGCGTACAGAACGAAATTTCATTGCATACAGCTTTGTAAATTGCAGTAAAAGTTAAAAAACAGTTTTAGGTGCAGCAGAGATTTAAAAGTAAACAATAGATTTAAAATACAATATAGATCTTCATTGTTTCGCCTGGAGATGCTAATAGCCGTTAGCCGCTTCCTTCTTTCATCCACTGCTGCGCACGCTTAGTACGTACTTCCATTAAAATTTTAAATAAACACGTATGGTTTTATTTACTAACAAATTGAGAAAAAGAAAAGCATAAAACACCAAAATAACAACTAATACGCCTGCAGGACGTGATAATATCTCATAAAAACGTTACATGTAACCAGAGTGAGCTACTGACGTATAAATAAAAAGTGAATTAACGTGGCTATGCCCCTTTAAGGAACTGTCCAATATGGATGTAAAGCATATTAAGGAAGGAATTGTCTGTTTTAAAAAGAGGGATGATGGAGGCCCCAGTCAGTATATTAATTTAGGGAGGTCCGTCTCATCCATTGAGCATGACAGAGATTAATCATAGCATGGCTGCAGCACATAATCCATTTAGGCCTGCCCCGGCTTGTTTACTGTGTCAGGTATCGCTGCGCGGTCATCTGCCTCAGAGGTCACAGTATGAACCGATTCCTGCCAACACAGATATTTCAGCTGAGTCGCTCAAAATCTCCGCTGTAAACTGCAGATGGCAAACCAGCATGTAGAAGCTCGCAGGCATTTACAGCAGTGCAATAAGGCTTAATGGCTGGTTTCTAGGAGGATTGAACAGGCATTTATTGTCTTGTGGGTTAATTTTGTTTTAAGTTTACCTCTAGTCCTGTTTTATCTCTCTACATGTAATAATCCTGATTCTTGGTGATTTGAAACTAAAGTTGTTGTTTTTTTTTATCCCATTGCACCATAATTTGGTTCTGCAAGCTTGTTTAGACAAGTACCAAAATCTGATGTTGACATCATTGAATTATAATTTTTTTTAACCATTTATTATTTGACAGGTCTATGGTGGTATGAGAGGAATGAAGGGTCTGGTATATGAAACATCTGTGTTGGATCCAGAGGAGGTAAGATTTTCACATTTATGATGCAGAGCAGAAGATTTTAGAAAATTTGGGTCGTTAAACCTTTTAATGGACAAAAAACTGGAGTTATAACAGCTTAACATGTTGCATGTAGTATAACATTAGTGGATAAATTGTTCCTGCTGTTATATTCAGCCTGAAGATGCCGTCCCATCGGGTTAGACCAGATGTACTGTTCAAACAGAAAAGGCATCATTAGGGTTTTACTTTTTTTACCTAGACTCATTCTTACTTGACAGAAACACAAAATCCAGTTTTTCATAATTTTTTAATATTACACAGGACCAATTAATGGGTGATTTATTGAGATGGTTATGCATCTGCTCTATAACTACCCCTGTTTTTATTCTCAGCATTTTAAGCAAACCTCTTGTTGGATGTGTGATGATTTGTTTGCTCTGTTGGTGTGCAGGGCATCCGTTTCAGAGGCTACAGCATTCCAGAGTGTCAGAAGTTGCTGCCTAAAGCTCCAGGCGGTGAGGAGCCACTGCCCGAGGGCCTCTTTTGGCTGCTGATAACGGGACAGATCCCAACGGAGGAGCAGGTGAGTTCAGCGGGAAGATGAAGTGCATCAGAGCCACCAGTAACGGTTAAGCTTCGGCGCTTTCACTGCTGAGTCATTGGTTCGGTTTCCAATGTTTCGGTTTTAGCTTGAAATAAAGATGTCTTTATCTCTATGAGGCAATGGTTAGATAAAGGTCGTTATAAACACAGTTACAGAGTAAAGTAAGGAGAATAACATCTCAACCGTCAACCTTTTTGCTTCCACTTTCCCTTTTGATTCAGCAGTTTTATCAGCTTCACACACCAAACTCATGTTTGTCACTCTGCCTGTTGTACATGCATTGCCCACTTGATGGCGTAGTAGAGCAAAGGAACCGTCATGATGCCTTGATGGGAGTCAATTAGTTGGAAAGCCTCTGAGCTTCAAGAGGCTTCATCTCGCCATCACTCGCTGCAGTCGCTGCTTTAATATAAATCAGTTTTAAACCAAGCAAGCAGTCGCAAAACATGTTTGAAAGCACTTCTTCTTTGGGAGGCGATCCAGTTTGAACAGATCAAAGACGATGTTGATTATTGGGGAGTAACATTTTGATGGATCTGGAACTTGGAATGGGAATTCAAATCAGGGTTTCCTCTTTTTTTCTTTTTTTAAACTGAGGTGTGTCTTTTATTTAATTTTTCTTTTGGGGGGGCAGTCGTCATATACTTTTCATATTTGTTTATACATTCATTTGTGACACAGGCTGTAGGAGAGCTTTTGCCTAGACACAAAAGGTATTAAAATAGTGATTATGTGTTTGGAACTAAAAATTACCCTTTTTTATATATATAAAATGATTTATATTTTAAACATTGCTTGAATCCACACTACATAAGAAAAACTGTACCAAAAAAGACCGTTATCAGAGGCACAGAAAGTGACCAAGTGATTGAAGCTGTGTATAAATCAAATTCAGTGGATTATTTTAGTGCAACGGTTTCAGAGACAAAAAGACTTTTCAAAACTATTTTTACATGATGAGGCAGCAGCAGCTGTGGAGACTCTAAATGGGCAACGCTGGACTGTCGTCTGAGAGAAGCGCACTGCAGGAGCCACTAGTAGCTTTTTTTTGTTTGTTTGTTTGTTTTGTTTTTTCTAAATAAAGTACATTTTAATGTTTCATGATATTTAAATTCATTTCAAATGCTGATTATGGTTAGCATAAGTGCACAAATATAAGCTATACATAATACGGAGTAAATCTACCTCATAGGCTTTACATTGTTTTACCATATTTAAAAAAAATGAACTTCATTGTGAAGGTGCGGCAGCTTTTATTTTGCCGTATTGGTGCGCCACGATCATTTATATGTAGCAGAAACCCTGTAGATGGCTGTTCTAAAAGTTAGAAGCCCTTTAACTCATGGGTGGTTTAGTTCTCGTCGTAGAGGGATTTATATAAGCAGTTGGCAGCTGCATATGATGCACTCTGGTCCAGAGGTGGTGACATGGAGCCTGCATGGACCTACAGCACCAGAAATGAAACTGAAGTCACAGTCTGAGGTTTTATCGCTGCAGCCAGCCTCTTTGCAGCTGATTAGATTATGTTTCCCTCATATAATGTCGTTCACATCTTTGTTCTTATGTTTGAGGTTTGCTAAAAAAAAATACAGATATGTCTTCTTTTTTTTCCTCTTCAGAAAAACAAGTATTTATGTTTTGTGTGTTTGGTTTTTCTGCCCCTGTAGGTGAACTGGGTGTCCAAAGAATGGGCGAAGAGAGCAGCACTCCCCTCTCACGTTGTCACCATGTTGGATAATTTCCCCACAAACCTGCACCCCATGTCTCAGTTCAGCGCCGCCATCACAGCTCTAAACAGTGAGAGCAGCTTTGCACGGGCGTACTCTGAGGGAGTGCACAAGTCCAAGTACTGGGAGGTGAGAGAAGATCTACGGACCATAACGTCCCCATGAGCAGTGACTTGGGACTGAGTGGATAATATTAGACTACTATTGATTAGGGCTGAACGATTTTGGAAAATAATCTAATTGCGATTTATTTATTTTTTCTTAATATTGCGATGTAATGTGTGTTTTTTTGGGTTTTTTTTTTTGTTGTTTTTGTTTTTGTTTTTTCCCCCCAAGTTTAATTTATCATGTTTTTAAATATATACAAGCAACAAATCAATTTGTTTCCTCGCTGTTCGGATTAGTTGCTAAAAGACCCACAGCATCTAAACTCGGAGCAGAAATAATTGCGTTCTGCCTACAATATATTTAAACCAAAATTGCAATTCTGACTTTTCTCTGCGTTAACCACAAGCAACAAAAATGGCGTCTAAATAAAAACGTTCGTAAACAAGGACTATTCAAAACAAGAACTTTTAATGTTTTTATTAATCAAAATATTATTCAAGAGAACAGCTTTTAGTTGATTTGGACATCAATCCCTGTTGAAGATAAAGTGCAACCAACAAGCAAGTCTATGTATTAAACAGCTTGACCTGTACTTAATGCTATGTATGATTATACAAACTCCAAAACAAGTAATAAAATTAGATTATCTCACTGCTGCAACTGTCTTCCCTTCCATGTGGAGCAAACCCACTTTAAACATTTTACCAACACCTAATGGACGTGTCTAATTCCCTAATTGTTACATAGCCAAAAATTGCAGACCTCTGCGATTTGGAAATTTATTGAAAATGCGATTAATTGTTCAGCCCTACTATTGATGAAGTGGCACAGCTGTTTATTTTTGAAATGATTCATTCATTTTACGTTTGCTGAAAGCGTCACAAAGCTTCTGTCCCGTCTCGTAAACCTTGTTTGCCTAAACGTGAAGACGAACTCACCCCATTATGTTGCTTTTCTCAGTTCGTCTATGAAGACTCCATGGACTTGATTGCCAAGTTGCCCTGCATCGCTGCTAAGATCTACCGCAACCTTTACCGCGAAGGCAGCAGCATCGGCGCCATCGACTCCAACCTGGACTGGTCCCACAACTTCACCAACATGCTGGGCTACAGCGACGCCCAGTTCACCGAGCTAATGAGGCTCTACCTCACCATCCACAGGTGTGTCTTCAAACCTCACTGATTTTTATTTAGGGGCTGAAATGTTAAGATCCGGTTTAAGAATTAACAGCCTGTTGGCAACAACCTGCATGCAAAAAGCTGCTTAGAGGTATAATGGCTCTGGAACGTTTGTGGTTTTAAAGACGAAGGTTAAAGTGTGTTTTATAGGTGCAGCTAGCGCTAGCTTAGGGGTCACCAGCCTTTTTCGAAGTCAAGTCATATGAAGGTCTACATGTACTGACCTTTGAACTAGAGGAGTCAGCTCCTTAACTATACATAGTAAAAATGTTTTTAATACATTTATGATTTTAAATCTATGTAAATGCAATTATGACTAAAAAGCGAGAGCAACTGAATAAAATAAAAATTTAAATGCAGGTCCCTCTAGAGTTGTGCTATTTTTTGAAGAGGCTTGAGGGCTTACAGCTTTTGCCACGGACTGTCCGTCTAAAACTGGGACTTTCCTCGGAAATCTGTTAGGTCTGATCACCCTAGGCTATCAGTAGCATTACAAAAAAAGAAAAACAACTGGACTTGTTTTGCGTAGTTTGAAACTACGCAAAACAAGTCCAGTTGTTAATGTTTTTTTTTTACCTTTTTATGACCATAACCTGGATGACCGAGAATCTTCACCATCAGTAGCATTAGCTTGTGCAAAATGATGAACCATATTCATGCCGAGCAGCAATGCAAAACACACGAGACAAATAATTTCCGCCATTTCCAACGAACGGCAGGGACAGAACTTTCCTTTTGGTAGAAGTATTTTTGGTAAATCCTGCCGTATTCTGTTGATTGTTTATCAAACAGTCTTTTTTTGAAGTGATTCAGGCAAACCATGATTTACTTTGGTAATGTGGCTGCGATATTGCCAAAGAAAATAAAATGAAGCCACACATGACTGGGAGACCGTGCACGGACACTCATGGTTTTATTTAGGGCTGAACAATTAATCGCATTTTCAATATAATTGCAATTTTAAAAAACGCAATTTCCAAATCGCAGAGTCTGCAATTTTTGGCTATGTAACAATTAGTGAATCAGACGCGTCCTTTAGGTGTCGGTAAAATGTTTAAAGTGGGTTTGCCTCCACATGGAAGGGAAGACAGCAGCAGTGAGATAATCTAATTTTATTACTTGTTTTAGAGATTATATAATCATACATAGCATTAAGTACAGGTCAATCAGTTTAATACATAGACTTGCTTGTTGGTTTCCCTTTATGTTCAACAAGGATTGATGTCCATATCAACTAAAAGCTGTTCTCTTGAATAATATTTTGATTAATAGAAACATTAGAAGTTCTTGTTTTTAAATAGTCCTTGTTTACAAACATCGTTATTTAGACGCCATTTTTGTTGCTTGTGGTTAATGCAGAGAAAAGTCAAAATTGCAATTTTGGTTGAAATATATCGTTGGCAGAACGCAATCATTTCTGCTCTGAGTTTAGATGCTGTGGGTCTTTTAGCAACTAATCTGCACAGCGAGGAAACAAAATGATTTGTTGTTTTGTATATGTTACAAAACAACAAATTTGCATTAAATCGCAATATTAAGATAAAAAATTGCAATTAGATTATTTTCCAACTTTTATTGCAGCCAACAACAAAACATTTGTCCTTTCCTGCAGCCGTTGTGCCGTAATGTGGTAAAACCAGCTGACCAAAATAAAGTGGGAGGAACTCTGCTTTTGTTGCTAGGTGACGGGCGGTGTCGGCGCATATTGTGATGTAATAATCGGGAGGTTTTTGAAACGGCTCATTTTCCCAACAAAACATTTACTTATTGTCCTAAAACAGCTGAATGGTTGTTTTGGGTTTTCTGGAAGCAGCACAGACCCAAGTGGAAGTAAAAATAAAACGTGCAAAAAGTGAATTTTTCATTAAAGGTCACCTTTAAAATGGGAGGTGACTGAAAGAGGAATAGTCAATGTTTAACACCATCCCATCATAAAACTTAACCCTCCTCTTTAGGACTTTATTCTGGCATAGATTTGTACCAGCTTTGTGTAATTTGGCACGTTTCCTGCACTGGGGTGGAAAACCTCGAATAACCTAACTAGAAAAGGCCCCTGGAGTGGAAAAGCAGCATAACATAATGAATCTTTTATTAAATGTATCATTCTGTGTTGGTTTAAACACTTTAAGTAAAAGGCAAAGGTAACCTGTGTGAGTTGTAATTTCCTCCTGGTAATGTTGTTGTTCTTTAACACCAGTGATCATGAAGGAGGCAACGTCAGTGCCCACACCAGCCATCTAGTGGGGAGCGCCCTCTCTGACCCCTACCTGTCCTTCAGCGCAGCTATGAATGGTCTGGCCGGTCCTCTTCATGGTCTGGCCAATCAGGTTTGTCGTGCACACATTCATTCATTTCTGTTTGATTAAAAGATCTTGGTCTAAACTAGCTTTCTTTACTCACCAGTGTGCTTCTCATACGGAGCACATTTAAAAACACCCGGTTCACAATTAATAAGTTACTAACAATTATCAAGGGGTTTCTTCAATGTTTTGGAGTCTTTTTTTTTTTTTTTTTTTTTTTGCTTTTTCAGCTCAGAATCAAATTTCAGCATCAAATATTTTTTTGTCTATAATAAATATTCCTTCAGATGTAACTTTTCCAGACAATTGCTTTTTTTAAAAGAGCTTTTGTTTGTTTTTGGACATGAATGAATCCATGTGGTTTTGTGTGGTTTTTAGCTTTCTGCATTTTAAGATTTTTTTGCTTGGTCTTTTCTTGCTAGAAGCTAAAGGAAAACTTCCATTATGTACATTTTAGCAGACAATAAAAGCACCCGGTTCACAATTAAGAAGTTACTAACGATTATCAAGGGGTTTCTTCAATGTTTTGGAGTCTTTTTGCTTTTTCAGCTCAGAATCGAATTTCAGCATCAATTAATTTTTTTTGTCTGTGTAGTAAAAGTTTCCATCTAATTAAAACAAGTAAGCCCCGATTAACTAACGAAAGGACAGATTAGGAATGAGATCTTTAGTCCAACAGAATAGAAAAATACTCTTAAACACATTTATCAATCCATGCATAAGAAAGTCCCTGAGATAGAGAAAGACTTTTCTCATCCTCTTCACTCACTGATTCTGTTGTTGCCAAACTTTTCCAGACAACTGCTTTTTTTAAAAGAGCTTTTGCTTAATTTTGGACTTGAATGACTCGATGTGGTTTTGTGTTTTTTTTTTTAGCTTTCTGCATTTTAGGATTTCTTTGTTTGGTCTTTTCTTGCTAGAAGCTGAAGGGAAAACTTCCATTATGTACATTTTATCAGACAATAAACCATCTTATGTTGTGTTTTTCACCAAGTTTAATGATTAAACTTAATTGTTTAGTGTTTTGTCGTGTGCTAATTTGATATAACTATTATTTAATGCCAAACTCTCTGTTTAAGAACCCCTTGGTAATAACTGGCAGTGAAATGATTCACATGTTCACAAAATCCTTCCTGGTATTTTCAGGCCCACATTGAGTGTCTAAACATGGATTCTCTAGTGTTCATCACGCTGTGCTGCATTTATATGCTAACAGAGTGATGATGTAATGTATGAACATCGTAGTTTAATCCCTGACTAACTTGTGTCTGTGTGCGTGTTCTGTTAAAGGAAGTGCTGGTGTGGCTGACCGCCCTGCAGAAGGAGCTTGGAGGAGAAGTATCTGATGAGAGGATGAGGGATTACATCTGGAACACACTCAAATCTGGAAGGGTAAAAAAACGCAGATTAAATTTAAACGCTGCCACCGAGTCATGAGTTGTTTTGCATTGACATTCACTTAATGTCAAAAGCCCCGCAGGGAGGTTGTGATCTCATCTGACGCACTCTTGCTGTTGTGTAACCCAGCGAGCTGGTACTGATTGTTTATACTAGTGTTTGGGCTGAGCGTGGTGTTCCTCTGCTGGTTCTAGGTGGTTCCCGGCTACGGCCATGCGGTCCTCAGGAAGACTGACCCACGGTACACCTGTCAGCGCGAGTTTGCCCTGAAACATCTGCCCAATGACCCCATGTTCAAGTTGGTGGCCCAGCTTTACAAGATTGTGCCCAACGTGCTCCTGGAGCAGGGAAAGGCCAAGAACCCCTGGCCCAACGTGGACGCCCACAGTGGAGTTCTCCTGCAGGTGAGATGAGGGGCGAGTCGGACATTAACCATCACATTTGTCTTGTCACAGTCACCAATGTTGGTGGATTTTTAATAGGAAATTTCTGACAGACCTACAAAACATACCACACAACGGTGTAGCGGCCGTGAGGTGCAGCTAGTTTGCCACCGCGTGTAACGTTTTGTCTGACGTGGGCACCTTCTTTTTCATACACGTCCTGTTGTTTTTTTTTTTTTTTTTTTTTTTTTTTTTTTTTTTTTTTTAAACAGGACTTCTCATGGATTTTTTTTTAGCAAAGATTCTTCTGTTAGGGTAACATTTTTAGAGCGCAGGGTAACCCAATATAACCAGGGTTCCTGCAGATCCTTAAAAAGTCTTAAAAGGCATTGAATTCTGTAATATAAAACTAAAGTCTTAATTGGCATGAAAATGTCTTAAATCAGTCTTTCTTAGGTCTTAAAATTGTTACCAGGTCATAAATAGGATTTTATTTTTATAATCCTTACCAAACAGTAAAATAATTGACACAATTATAATTTTTTAGATTTACCGAACGGCTCAATGTAACCATTATTGGTTCCGTCCCGATAGCGGAACCAATAAAAACTGTTGCGGCCGGACCATAGCTGTTAAAACGAGTTAGCACTGGTTATGTTGTGGTTTTTAAAATTGATTTATAGTTTATTTTAGTAGGGAACAAAACAAAGTTTGTGAATTCAGTTCAGTAGTTTAAAAAAAAAATATCTGCAATTTGTGTTTTTTTTTTTTTTTAGCTTTCTTCCTATATGGAATGTTTTTTAAAAAATTTAAACATGTCTACTGGGCCAGAAAGTAATGGTTTATGTTAAAATAAACATTTGGGTGAAGTTGTCGCAACCAGGTTTATCTTGTTTATCGTGAAGTTGGTCTTAACTTTTTATATCAAATGGCATTAAAAAGTCTTAAATTTAACTTGCCTTATGCTGTAGGAACCCTGATAACATATAAATACAGTTTGTAGTAAAGAAATTATTTAAAGCTCCTCATCTCTGTCTAAATTGATACCAACTGAACCCTTTTTAGTCTTTGCAAGTTGGAACTGGATTTACCTTTTTTATTGCAGTTTACTTAAATAATCATAGCTGACAATTAGAAGTGAGTTTGACGCTCCTGCAGCATGTCACGTGTTGACCCCAGTAAAGGGCTTCAGGTGCTGGTTTTTCTACGGTATATGAATTCATCAAAGATATTAACACTGGTATCAAATGTCTTCATGTCGGCTGTTTCAATAAACTAAATAATTACAGTAAATTGGTTCACAAAGTAAAATATATATATACAACATTTGAGACTAAAATATTAGACCAATAAAAAGCATGTTTGATAAAGAAATGTAGGCTGAATGGAAAGAATGTTTAAAACCTGTGTAAAGGTACTTCTTATTCTGACAAATGAGCCTCATTGGGATGCTTATTATATATTCAATGTTGCTTTTTGGTGTGGGTTTTTTTTTTTTTTTTTTTTTTTTTTTTTTTTTTGTAAGGGGAGAAAAAAAATACCGTGGCTTTATCAGAAGGATGTGAACAGTATTATGAAAATTACGGTACATTTTTATAATTCTTTTATCATGTCGTGCTGCAGGAGTGGACAACTAGCGGATGTCCTGAGTAGGCCTGGACAATGTATGGAGATTCAAGAAATATCAAGATTTTATTTTCTAAAGACATAAGATGAGACTACATTATTTGTCAAGATGGTCCGTGTTGCGTTATAATTATACATTTGTGTTA
Source organism: Fundulus heteroclitus (assembly GCF_011125445.2). Lineage (NCBI taxonomy): Eukaryota > Metazoa > Chordata > Actinopteri > Cyprinodontiformes > Fundulidae > Fundulus > Fundulus heteroclitus. Next base: position 32,804,773 of record NC_046361.1, on the reverse strand, counting down.
TTTTTCAGCCGTTTCTCATATTTATCTACAGGTGTTTGTTAAACATTTGAGGTACCGCTTTGTTTCAGAGACGCCTTTCTATAATTCATGAAAAGAAAAAAAAATATTGTTTATCGGCATTCAGTCGATATCACCCAGCCTCAAGTAGGGCTGGGCGATATGGATTAAAAAATAAATCTCCGATTTTATCATACCAAATACGATTAATCGATTTTTTTAATTTTTTGTTTCTTCTTCTTTTTGTTTCATAAAAAGAAATTAAAGAAATTATTTTAAAACCTTGCTTTTTATGTCAAGCACTTCGTCAGGGAGTTGACCTGGATTCAAAGTGCAACTAAAAACAAGCTGTGAAACAGGCTTGTAAAACAAGATGGCAGCCGTGCCATTATAAACAATGAAAATATAACAAAACATTTGCTGCTAGTGGTATTACACATTGAGCTAAGAACAGGCTTCACTGCACTTGTGAACTTCAAACTAAGTTAAAAAAAAAAGAAGTAAATAAGTGAATGAAATACCTCGTATTATGGTAAAAAAAAAAGTTTCCACTTAACAATATTTTGACAATAATTTTGCCTAAACATATATTCAGCATCACATGCTGTTCTCTTCATGGAAACCCAATGAGTGTATTGGCAAAATAAAATCCAGATTTTCCAAAAAACGAAATCTTAAAGAATTGTAAATTCGAATTAATCGATTAAATCGATTTATCGCCCAGCCCTAGCCTCAGGTCTCTCGGTTCCATGTGATTTTTTTGTTTCTGTTCCATAAAATGCGTCAGTGTGTGGTTTTACTGTGGCGGTCTAGAGCTGCGGCGCCCTTACACGTCTCCTCCCTGTGTGCAGTACTACGGCATGACGGAGATGAACTACTACACCGTCCTCTTCGGTGTGTCCCGGGCCCTCGGCGTCCTCGCCCAGCTGGTGTGGAGCAGAGCCCTCGGCTTCCCCTTGGAGCGCCCCAAGTCCATGAGCACGGAGGGACTGATGGGTCTGGTCGGCACCAAATCGGGCTGAAAGCGACGCCTCAGAGGAGCCGTGGGGGGGTTTAGCAACGAGGGCTGAGACGACGTCATCCGTTGAGCCCTTTTTTTTCTCGTCGTTTCAAACCCCGGGGATTTATTGGGATTCAAAGAGACAGTACGCTTTTAATGTTATTTCACTAAAGAAGGGCCTTTTTAAATTGTCACACCAGTAACGTTGAAGTGTGTTTAGTTAACCACTGTTGCCCCGTCGTGTCCGCACGTTTATCTTGAGAGGAACAAAGTGTAGACGTAAGTGGGCTCTAACTATTTTTTCAGTCCAGGTCTGCTAGATTTTTTTTTTTTTTTTTTTTTTCCCCTGAGCGCTGCCTGCAGGGTTCGCATGGAGCACCGAGCCTGAGCCGCGAACAGGCAGCGGCTTTCACGGGGAACTGTGGGAGTGAACCACACTTCATAGATATTTGCTAAAATGTCCCTCAAACCATTTCAAACTTAAAAGTTTTCTGTCCAAGAGAAACGCATTAGCTGTCCATCTTTGTGTTCTATGCAATTTTTATTTTTCCCCCCATACAGATAATTAGTGTGTTTCACTCCCACACATGAACACTCCAGTTTAAAATAACTAAATTAAAAAAAGGTCCTAAACCCAATTTGTGATCTGCTGAAGAAATTTGATTTAATAATTGTTTAAAAAAAAATAATAAAAAAATCTGTTAAAAGATACTGCCCCTTTAAATCTTTGATCTCCTGTTTCTCCTGCTTGTATTTTTTTTCTTTTTAAATAAATGACCTCGGTTACCTCTATGATCAAAATGCCTGTCTGCATAATAACATCTTTTTTTTTTTTTTTTTTTTAGCATTTCAGTTTTTAATGAGCTTCTACTGAAAGGGTCTTAAGAATTGTAGAAGAGGAAGAATGTACGCCAACTGTGTGACAAATTTGACTAAATATGGTGTTGTAATTGCCTGTAATAAATCCTTAAGAGCAAGCTTGAGATAAAAAAGAAGGAAAAAAAAGGTTTGATAGGGAGGCTTTGTAGTTGTCTCTGTGTATTTTAATCTGTAAAGTAAATCCCCCACAGGAGAGCGCTTTGACATCGACTACTCCAAAACGAGCACTTGCTTGACTGGGTTTCCCAATCTGTAGCAATTAGAGCCCTTCCAGGTTGATTGTGTAACTTTTTACAGGTTTATTTGTGTTTAAAAAAAAAAATGTAAAGAGGCAAATCTTCAGGTTCTCGTTTTGTGGTTTTATTTATACTTTGTGTACATATATATACCTATGTATAGCTTGAATGTATGAGCTCTACGCGATCACCTGCTTGTTAGAACCACAATGAGTCCCACAGTTTACCGGCGACGTAATCAGGGTGTCCAACGTCTCATTCTGACAATGAACAAAAAGATAAAACTGCAGCTATCCTGTAAATACATTTTCTTGCTTAGCTGGTGCTGTCTTCTTCTCTTTTTCTTTTTTTTTTCTTTTTTTTCTCTTCCAGATGTTTCAAGCTTGCTCTTAAGTGCTGGGTTTTTGTCAACACTCCATGTTTGTGATGTTTCTGTTCCTGCGTTTTTATTTCTCTTTCCTCCTCCTCCTCCTTCCCCCCCCCAACAACAAAACTGTCGGTAGTTCGCACAAGCGTTTGATTCAGTACCGCCGTTATTTCAGGCTTAGTCGGGCATCTTGTTGTGTGTTTTCTTGTGTTCTTCCATGCATCGGGTGGCTCTTGAGATGTGGTCATTTTGGTCGTAGAGGGCGACAAAGGTTGTGTGTAACGGGGCGAACTGATGGTTTCACCGGAGAGAGACGCTGTAGGGGATATAGCTGGACGGGTCAAATGGGCAAAACGATAAGCTTGAAAAAAATAAAAAAAAGCAATTGTTGAAAAACCTAACAAAAAAAAGGAAAAATAAAGGTTTTTATTAACATGTTTTGTCCTTTTCTTTATTTGGTTGTTGTATGATCCAAGGAAAAGGGATTCATACCCCTTTAACTTCATATTTTTACACATCACAACCCCGTGTGATAGACCAACGATCACATTTAATTTTGGCATAAAAGGAAAAAAAGTGTTAAAATTGAAGCTCTTAATTGATTAAGAACCACCTTTAACTGCAACAATGGCTGCAATTCTTCTGTCTTAACTGCCTTGTGCACCTAAAGACGGGAGATTTGGCCCTTTTTACAAAATATAGCTCAAGTTTATTCAGATTGGATGAATATTTACAAATTGAACTTGTTTCTCAGTTTATGGCTGTACTTTGACTGGGCCAGTCTGACACATGAACATGCTTTGATGGTTTGTAGCTCTGGCTGGAAGGAAACCCTCCGGCCCGGTCTTATTTTTTATTTTATTTTTTACAGCTTCCAGCAGGTTTTCTTCCAGGTTTGCCCTCTACTTTTGCTCCTTTCTTCTTACGCCAACTCTGACCAGCCTGTCGCTGCTTAAGAGAATCGTTCCCACAGCACGATCCTGCTGCTACCATGTTGTACAGTGGCGATGGCGTCTCCAGGGTCGTGTGCATCTTTTTCCATCACACAACTTTTTGCACGTAGGACATAGAAGGTGCTATTTTGGTCAATTAAGACCAAAATTAAACTTTTAACACAAGGCTGTCTGCTACATGGTTTGTAGCAAAAAAGGCCTTTTATGAGCAATTGTTTTCTTTTAAAGGTCAGCTTTGTGGAGCACATGACTCGTGGTTGTCCTGTTAAGTCTCCCACCTGAGCTGTGGCTCTCTGGAGCTCCTCCAGAGTTAATATGGCCCCCTTGGTTCTCTGATTAACGCCGATTAATATCTTTTACCCATGCTGTATAGATAATTGGGGGCGGTATTTACTAATTAACTGACTTATGGAAGCAGTTGGTTGCACTGGGTTTTATTTGAGGGTTATTCAATTAAATTTTATTTATATATAGCACCAATTCATGATACATGTCATTTCAAGGCACTTTATAAAGTCAAATTCAATTAACTTATACAGATTGGTCAAAATTTCCTAGGGAAAAGTCAACAAGCAGCATTCACTCCTCCTGAAAGAACGTAGAGCCACAGAGGACAGTCGTCTGCATTGTTGATGGCTTTGCAGCAATTCCTCATACTGCGCATGCATGAAGCGACAGTGGAGAGGAAAACTCCCCTTTAACATGGAGGAAAACCTCCAGCAGAACCAGAACTAGGCTCCGAGTGAACGCTCATCTGCCTCGATCCACTTTTTTTTTTGCTCTAGTACAGGCTATATAAAACATTTTAAAGCCAGGTATTCTTATTTTAAGTTTCCTACTTTATGTACGTGTAATGCACAGAACGCTCAAAACTGTAAAAGGAACTAAATGTAAAATGCTCTTGAAATGACCGTATTTGTCCTTGATTTGAGCGAGGCAAGTTTAAATAATCCACCAATGGAATAAGCATTTACAATAGGAACAACTCATCTTATTTTAGGGGTCAAAATGCTCATTGCATTGGCACATAATCTTTTTTACCGGCTCAAATCAAAGAGAAATACTCATTTCAAGAAAATATTACTTCCTTTTAGTTCCCTTTTTGCAGTGAATGCTGTGAATACATGCACTGTGAAGGCACTCACTGTACTTTTTTTTTTTTTTGACGTAGGAAATTGAAACTCCATACACTGAGCGAGGATTCCTGCAATTTGTTTCCAACCAAATATAGATTCGAGGCCCACGGCTCTAAACAACTAAACTCTTTAAAATCCTGCAACGGTACAGCCCACAAACAACAACCTCATGAAACACGACCCGTCCCATGACTGGTTCTTGCGTTTACAGTTGGCTTTATTCAGATCTGTGCCGCTTTGATCGTGCAGTGGGGATTGTACGAATGGCCGCCTCTCACACGCACCGTTTATTAATAACTGGCCCACATACCCGAACCCCGCTCTGGTTTCCTGCCGGTCAGCCGTGGGCCTCTGCTGTGCTTTTGCAATAAAGGGACCCAGTTAAATATTTTCTCTGCAGGTGGAGGAAAGCTATCAAAGCCGCTACGTGTGGACAAAAAAGAGAGAAAAAAAAAAAGGATTTAAAAGGATTTCGATCTCAAAATGTCACGGTTGACTTAACGTAATCGGTGTCATGACCTTTCAGAACAATCAAGCTGATTTGGCTCATCCCTGTACAGGCGCGTCTCAAAAACATTTAACTATGAATTAACTGAAGAAAGAAATTAGACTCATACAGTATGTACATTCATCAGTAATAGATTTTAAGATATTTCTATTAGTTTTGATGCTTCCCATCCAGCCCAAAATTCAGTCTAGAAGACCACACTGCAAAAAGGAACTAAAAATAAGTAAAGTTTTCTTGAAATTAGTGTTTTTTTCCTTGATTTGAGCAGCTAAATAAGACTATTTGTCAATGGAATAAGAGCTTTGCACTTAAAATGAGAACATTTCATCTCAATCATCTTATTTCAAGTGCATGATATCTAATTATCTTATTTTAGGGGTAGAAATACTCACTCCACTGGCAAATAGTCTTATTTAGTTGCTCAAATCAAGGGAAAATATACAAATTTTAAGAAAATCTTACTTTTAGGTCCCTTTTTGCAGTACAACAAAATGTATTTTGATACACAATCACAGGAAAGGCTGCTGACTTGACGTTTGTCCAGCAGACCGTCGCCCCCCCCCCCCCATGCCAAGTCCCAAAAGGTCATTGCCAAACAAGTCAGCTGTCTGAGGCCTCTATCCAAGCACGTTCATGGAAAGAGGACAAGCTGCAGGGATCAGCTTGTGAAGCAAAGCATTACACCGACATACTCAGAACCGAGACGTCAGAGGTGTTTGACCCGAACCAAGGAGGAAAACGGACTGGACTGCTGCTAAGAGGAAAGCACACCTTTTTTTTCTGGAATTAAGGCCAGAGAATCCATGCAATAGAGCTAATAGGTTCCCTCTGGCGACGCGCTTTATGGAGAAGTCTGTCACTCTCCAGCAAGACTTGGTACCCGTCCACACTGCTGAAAGGTACCGGCTCCCTCAGCAGAACCCCCCCCCCCCCCCCCCCCGGCTGATCCCCACTGTGCCACGCCGCATTGATGCAATAATTAACACAAAAAAAGCTCCACCTTTATTGAGTTCATGCACTTTTTTTGCATGAAAAATCTTTTTTTTCCTTCTTTTTTTATTGGTCTGCAACCTTTACATCGGTCCAGCTGAACAGAATTTGTTTAGGGCCACAAAAGCAACACAACTCTTCAAAACAAAAGTAGCTTCTTTTTTTTTTTTTTTTTTTTTTTTTTTAAGATACCTTCTATAGAAATTTGTTTTACGGTTATCAAATTAAAGAACAAAACTTTTATTTTTAGGTTTAACACATCTTCAGTGGGACATTTCATTTTTTCTTTCTTGAGAAAATGACACCAACAACACACATAGCTGTCAACATAGCCACACACACACAAAAAAAAACGTCATAAAATTAATATTCCTTACACTATTAGTGTCTTTTTTTTGTGGAAGGGTGCAAATATTGCATGAAAACTTTTTTTTTGGGGGGGGGGGGGTGCTTACTACACTTCAAATCATTTCTCTCTTTTTTTGCTTTGGAGCTACAGGTTGCAGACCCCTGGTCTGATGTAAAGTGCTAGCTGAAGGTCACAATCATCAAAAAATTAACAGATATAAACACTTCAAATATATCAGTGTAAAGGAACCCTGAATTTCACTTTTAGTGAAATAACATTTTCAATGTTCCAACGTATGGAGATGCACCGGTATAAATATGTATTTGGTTGTTGTTTTTTTTTTTTTTTTTTTAAAAGAAGCCTACTAAACACACTGGTTTTATGTGAAAATGCTGACCTGTCAAAATAGGTCACCTCATGATAGTTCAGTAGATCTGTGTTTTTTTTTTTTTACTCGGCTTCATTCATCGGGACACTAAGAAACAAGCATTTAAGCCATGGACAAAAGTTTTGCAGCATTTTATTCTACAGCTCACCAGCACGTTTCATATCATGGTCCTAATCATTTCCAGAAGATGGACAGAATACAATTGACTAACGAGGGACACTACGTTTGCTGTGTGTGAAACATTCTTATTTTTAGCATCATTTTACTTCAATTTATTTGTGTTTAAAAAAAAAAAAAGCACCTTAAGACGTGATTATGTTTAATAGCATTTTAATTTCCCATCCTGTCACTTTTTATATGATTTGATAAAATAAAATTTGGCAAATATAGTTGCATTTTGATCTTAGAAAATTAGCTTTTTTTTTTATCTCGTTAGCGCTTTTAATAGACTACAGCATGTTCCATGACGCCGTTCAGGTAATCTGTGCAAAGATTTTGGCTCCCACCAACCTGAGCTGGTGTTTTCTACAGCTGGACCTTTAAATAAGGCATAATATAAAATAACGAGGCCAAGTTATGATACAATCCTCACAGCACAGCACAGCAGCTAGGTTTAAAGCCATTTTCCCCCCCCGATCGATTGAGACTGCAGTCGGCTACTAATGAAGCAGATTACTTTTTATAACACTGTAACAGCAACAACACGTGATGTCCCCCCAAAACATGGCACCTTTAATAAGCCCGGAACAAAAACAAGTGTTCTCAAATATCTACTGCAAAATAAATTAAAAACAAAGAATAACTTGAAGCCATTGCACTTCTTTCAGATGAATATATTGAAATTGGTAAAAGGCTAACAATGCGCTTTAATATAGTGAGATCGGCTGACGGCTGATGTTTTCATGCCGCGTCCGGTTGCCTCGGTAAAACCATAGAAAGGGGCGTGGTTTTTAAATTAAAAGTCGATGTTGTGTAATGATTTACTGTTTAGTTAACATAAACACAGTTGTCACTGCCGTGGAGCTAGTGCAATGGTGGGTTCTGCTCAACAAGAACTAAACTGGAGGTAGACGGACAGCAGACAGACCGAAGGAGGGGGGAATGAGAGAAAACTTGAGGCAGAACTTCCGACATAAGGAGTTAGGGTCCATTGTCGCTGTGATGTCTATACAGCAGTGGAGATCGAATTTGGTGGAGGGGAGGGGGGGGCGAGCCGGTTGGGTCATGCAGGTCCGAGTGTGCGACGGGGATGAACGTGGGTGTGGGGTTTTTAAGGCCAGATGAAGACGTGCGGCCGCGGAGATCACGTCTGGTGCACCTCGTGAAACATCAGCTCCCGTGGGATCCGCGTCTCTGGGCCGTAGATCTTGCAGGCTCGCCGCTCGAAGGCGGCCACGTTCTGCTTCACCACCTCGTCGAAGAACATGGTGGCCAGCTGGGAGTGGAGCAGGGACCGGAACTCAAAGGATATCTGTGAAAAGAGCGGAGGAGTCATCTTTTTTATAGACGCCAGAGAGAGAGAGAGGGGGGAGGAGTCATGGAAAATACGCCGCTGACGGTTTGACGCGACCAAGACGTTCTGCTGGGTGATGAATGAGAAGAAGGCGTCGCCCTCGACTCAAACCGAAGCTATCAGAACGCAAAAAACCACGAGAGTGATCCTCATGTTTCAAGAAAACCCGCCGTCTTCTCTGAGGCTGCTGTATTCATCACACAAATCAGGGTCTCGGTTCATTTTGATGCAAGTTTTTGCCTCGTAATTATCCCCAGCTATAACAAACCAGCATCTTCTAATTCTCCTCAACGCTGCATCCCAACGCTAAAAACGGGGTCCGAAATTAACACTCGCCAGGCGCCAAGTGAGAGTAAATTTTCCGTACCCAGATGCACCACTGAGCGCCATAGGAAATCAGTCCTGTATATATCTATCTATCTATCTATCTATCTATCTATCTATCTATCTATCTATCTATATATATATATATATATATATATATATATATATATATATATATATATATATATATATATATATATATATATATATATATATATATATATATATATAACAATGTGTGTACTCTGGAGTATGTAACAAAAGTAATTTCCCCCTGGGATCATTAAAGTATGTCTGATTCTCATTATAGGGCGAGTTAATTTCAGAGGGCTAGCTGCCACATGTCATGGCGTGTAAATGTTTATACCAAATAAGTCTTTTTCAGTTGTTTTGGTGAATGCTTCATGTTCTTCGGCTGTCAGCTTGTCTAACTCGTACATACACAAACACTCGCACATGTGATGCGTGAATGACGTTTAGCTCAGGCTAATTAAGTAGCGCAGGATTATGTGGAGATGTTTAGCAGCAGTTATTTTGGCCGGTAAAAAAAAATGCTTTGCTGGTTGAGTTTTACATCTGCCGGCCAACTTGGCCGGTGAATCAGGAAGTTAATTTCGGACACAGGCTATAAATGTGAAACAAGTGGGGTCTGGCGTTTCTGCTCCCAGAAATACGTTTCTTTAATGTTATTAGATAAAAAAAAAAAAAAAAAAAAAAAAAAAAACACAGTACAGGGGAATCTCCATAAACAATAATACCATCAAAGACTTGAATTATTTCAGTAATTCAATTCAAAAAGTGGACACAGGGTTATATCCAACTGTTTACTTCTAATAATGTGGCTAGTTTGCGTCCTTAAAAACCCAACATCCAGTTCTATAAGATGGAAAATAGGGATTTTTATTGTTGGGTTTGTATTGTTATTGGATAGTATTGCCCAGTATTTGGCCTCAGTTGTTGATCAGGGCTCCTGTGGCATGAATTACTGCATCAATGCAGCGTGGAAAGGACCAGATCTCTGGTGCCTTTAGTAGAGATCTCCATCTCATCTCCACAGGTTCTCTACGAGCTTCTAGTGTATGAGAGTTTGCTGAGCCATCAGGTTCAGTGGTGCCATAGCCATTTAAACAGCTACTGGTACTTTTAAAAAAGGTGGGCAGGTACTGAGTGCTGCTGGAAAATGAAATCAGTGTCTTCATAAAGATGGTCAGCAGAAGGAAGCTTGAAGTGCTCCTGGTAGATGGCGGAACCGAGTTAAACAGACTGGACCTCAAGCGAGGAGTCTGTGCCCAGGACTTTGGAGCACCAGCCTGGTCCTTCTTGTCCTTCGCCCTGGTCCAGGTGTCTCTGGCTCAGGACTGGGATGTGACGGGTGTCCTGATTAGGTCAGCGTGTGGAGAACCATGAAGCGTCGACTCCAGCCAGTCCACCCCCCATGAATGTGTCTTACTTCACTGTGGAACTGCAGCTCTTCCTGTCGCTCCTGCACCTTTAAATACCAACTTTTCTTTCCTCGACCCAAACAGTTTTATCCAAACACGTCTGAACATCGCCCGCTTCTTTAACAGAGACCTTTTGTTGCGTCGTACATGACGCGTCCATTGAATCTCAGCACTGAAGCGCGGTTTAATTGGTTTCTGTAATACTGAAATTTTCTCAGAGAGTGAATGTTGGCTTTTCATTAGCTGTGAGCCATTATCATCCAAGTTACCTGGAATAAGCCTTGATTGTACCCTGTGTGTAATGAAAAAGTTGGACTTTTTGAATTGAATTCTAGAAATAAGCTTTTCAGTAATATTCCAATTATTTATAACGCAGTTATAATCAAACAAACTTCAATAAAACTCACAGGGGTGTCCCTCAGGGAACTGCAAAAATGAATCACGCCTTTAATACAATGGACTAAAGCAGCTACTGAACAAACTAAATCTAGTCTCCACAGTTATTGTAAAACTCCAACAATCTTTTTAACCAGCTTAAAGAAAGAAAGCAACGACCCCCCCCCCCCCTCAGTCAACAACCTCCAGGCTTCCAAATACTTACAGAAAAGTCTACAGTGCAGGTGCGAGGGTAGCCGGGAATGCCAGGACTAAAGCGCCATATTGTCTCCAAGTGATTGAACAGCTTTCCATCTGTGCACACGGCCTAAAACACACGAGCAGACATGTGTGGCTGCCAACGTTGTAAATATCAAGCACAGCTAAACGTGGTATCTAAGCCAGAGTTAGATGTCGCACGTTTGCAGACAGACTGACAATAACGTGAGTGAGATGAATCATTGCAGATAATTCACACCAGGTAATCCTTACTTTGACTAAATGAGGCCTAACATTGGTGATCATGGACGTGTATCTCTCCACCACAGGAGGGAATCCCACTTCCAGCTGGGCCTTCGCGTGTCCCGCCCTTCTCATGATGGTCTGGGACTTCGTGCACCAAGGCACAAAGTGCTTGTAGTCGTCCACGTTGGCCACCACTTCATACATTTCCTGCATGGAATAACTGACAGAAAGGATCCCGTGGTTAAGAAGTCACATTTTTCCTCATCTTAAACAATCGGCGATCGCTCGTAGTGGCATATTACCCAAGTATTCGACGCTCTGAGTACTCCTTCCTTTTGTTGGTGAGGCTGATGAAGTTCCTGCTCTGGGGAGCAGCGGCCATCGTGTCCCCCTCTTGAAGGCAAAGCACCTTGGGACTTCTCGTCATCAAAATGCCACAGGATGACAGGTGTCTGGAAGTTGAAAGCAAACGATCTGTGGGCTGCATTCAAAGAGGTGCCCGGGGACAGAAACCAACCAAAATGCTCTCCTGTGTTCTAGTTTCCAGCTGCAGGCACTCATTGAGCTCGACTAGAATGGAATAAAAAGGTCAGCGTCGGGGGAATGCTGGCATTTTCTGGGTTTGGCTTTTAACTAGAGAGCAGAAAAAAAAATAAATGAAAACAAGGCTGACCAGATGTGTTGCTAGGCTTTAAACACGTATGTACTATCAGGCCAAAGGCTGGGTGATATGGCCTAAAAATAAAATCTCTGATTTTATTATACCAAATCCAATTAACTTATTTTTTTCTCTCCCTACTTTTGGTTTCACAAAAAGAAACTAAAGAAATTATTTTAAAAAACTTGCTTTAACGTCAAGCATTTCATCCAGGAGTTGACCTGAATCCAAACTGCGACTAAATACAAGCTGCGAAATATGCTTATAAAACAAGATGGCCGCCCTGTCGTTGTAAACAATGAAAATATAACAAAGTGTTTGCTGCTAATTGCTTTAAACAAGGAGCTTAGAAAAGGCTTCACTTGTGTAACTTCAAACTAACTTAAAATAAGTGAATTAGAAAGTAAATCAAAGTGCCATTTACTTAAAAGGGACACTTACAAGGCAGGAGAAAGCGAAAGTAAACAGTATATATAAAAAGGGTAGAACACTCTGAACGTGTCATGGTAATATATATTTAAAAGAATTAACCAGTTTAAATGTAATCAGTCTATGTCAACCGGGCAAAAAAAAAAAATCAATGTTGGCTTTTAAAACGCTGTAACCGTCTTAATTACTGGCCTGCGTGTTATTTCAAAGATCTACAACAGATCAATAATTAGGCTGTGCATAAAAATTGCTACAAAGATTAATATCGATGTTTTTAAAAACGATTTAATATCGATGTTCTGGCTTTCAATTTCGATATACCTCCCAACCCCTAGGGGGCGTTATTACAGTGCGCCATTACTGCTCACAGTGAGGAAGAGCAAGTGAGACGAATTTACAGAATGGCTGACAGGATTTTAGAAGCGCCTTCGTCCCTAAAAATCAGACATTTTGGGCACATTTTTGGTTTCTGTGATACGTTAAATGCATTTAACCAAACGCACTTTATTTTCCTGTTAATAGTGTTCAATAAATTGAACATAAATATAATATTTGTCTGTTTTTTTTTTTTATTGAATGACTTTGGCCATTAATTTGAAAGTAATAAATATCGATACTGGAGTCAAATCAAATCCACTCTGAGCTATATCGAGAATCATTTCGTATTGTGAGCTATGTATTAAGAATCGTATCGAATCGGCTCATCCTAGATGATACTCAGCCCTGTCAACAATGTACAACAAGTAGAGAAAAAGCTAAATGACAACACCCCACAGATTTTGCATGCCATAAAAAAATAGCAAAAGCCAAAACAGTTTCCAATAGAACACATTTAAAACAAAACAAAAACAAACACACACACACCACAAAATAAAGAATATCTGCAGATCTAGTGTTTTCAGGTATCTGCTATCTGAATAACTCACATAAGTAAGCTGACTGCTCTAAAGTTACATAAAAATATCACAAGCACTAGTGAGTGACTTTTTTTTTTTTTTTTTAGGCAAATATTTGACCATTATTTAGCAGAAGCCAGATTTCCCTCCAGAAAAGCCTCACCTGATGTTCTGTCTCAGGCATCCTCGCTGCAAAGCCGAACGACAGGAGCGAGGGGAGCCCACGGTGGCGATCTGGAGGAAGTCACTGAACGTCCGCACACCCATGGGTAACCTCCGGGCACCGGCTGTGGCTGCCATCAAAACCAGCCACTCTCCGCTCGGACGATCCTGGATCTGTGAAGCCGAGCTCCGGGAACGTCGGGTCCAACGCGCCGCTTAGAGGACGCCGCGAGTCAAAGTTCCGGTTCCGAAAACTCTCTTACGTCAGCGCGGCTAACGGCACCGACCGCCCGCGTCACCGGCCGCTTCTCAGAGCTGCGAGCCGAGCCCCGGCTACGAACGGTGGTTGGTCTGCGGCTAACGGCGGCTAGCGTGGTTTCATAACAGCCCGACAAAACGCGACGTCAGGCCGCGTCACTGATCTTTTCCGCCTTCGCTTACACTCACATCGCCGTGTGTCCGCGGCGCAAAACCTGCAGCGAAGTCTGGTTCGCTCATCTGGTTTTCACCTGGTTCTTTTTTGACAAATTCCGCCCAGCTGCTGACGACCTTCTGCTACCGAGTAAAACGCCGGTGACGGGACAGACTGTTCCCTACTTCAGCGAGAAGGGAGACACAGCCCGGCGGCTCTGCGAAAATATGCTGCCCCCTACCGGGCGGGAGGTGCGAGGACTGCGCATGTTTATTTCTTTAGACTCAGATTCGATATGTTCGGTATAAATGTAGGGCCGTAAATGTGAAATTGCAATATGTGCAAGCGTTTCTACTCAAATGTTGTATCATATTTTTATTTTTTATTTTTTTACAGTCTCTAAAAAATGTCATTTACATGTAGTTGCAAACTGCACAGTGACACAGTTGGAAGCTCTGTTGCCTTGCAGTATGAAGGTCCTGATCTCACAGTGGATAAATTCACGTGTCACATCAGCTCAATAATCAAAAGAAGGTGCCAAAAGGAGGAAAAGATGCATGAGGTATATACAGTGCATCCACATATATATATATATAGTGGATCGAGAAATAAAAAAAGAAAGAAAGCAGAGATTTAAGATGACTCATGTACATTTAAAGTGACTTATATACATATTCTACTCAAATGTTGTATCATATTTTGTTATATTTTACAATCTCTATAAATTAAATTTACGTGTAATTGCAAACCGCATGCTGACACAGTTGAGAGCACTGTTGCCTAGCAGAAGGAAGGTCCTGGGTTCAGAGCCGATCCCTGTACATTGTTAGATTCTCTCTGGGTACTCCTCCCACTTTCCAAAAACATGCTGGTGCCAGCTGCCTTCTGGAAGGGGTGAGCTGCACTGGACTGGGGCTTTCCTCTGTTCTTCTTTGGGATGGGGGATGCTGCTATCCCTGTGTTGGTCCTTCTTGGGCTCCTGTGCTCTGGCGGCCCTTTCAGACGGTCTGGGATTCTGGTCTCCCCTGTGTTTTCAAGCCTTTATTTCTGTTAATTATGATGGATTTCTGCTTGAAGGCGATGAAGACACGACGCCTCAGATTTGAATATTACATCTGACCATCCAGCCATCCATCTTCTAACACGTCTATCCCCTGTGGGGTCACGAGGGGTGCTGGTGCCTATCTCCAGCTGTCAGTGGGAGAGAGGCGGGGTACACACTGGACAGGTCGCCGATCTATCGCAGGACATACATCTGACCAATAATTAAAAAATAAATAAATATTTAACACAGAAATGTTGTGTTTAATACCCACTTAAAGGTTGTTGCATCTATCTATCTATCAGAATGCATTGATTTAACTTAGTTTTTATAAGATAAGAGATAAGATAAGATAAGATAAGATAGTCTTTATTGATCTCACAATGGAGAAATTCACTCGTCACATCAGCTCATACAAGGAGGTGCAGAGTAGGGAAGGTGCATTCAGTTATATACAGTGAATCTTTATATATACAATGGATCAAAAAGAATACCAAAAAAATACAAAAAAGGAAATAGGAATGGGCATATGATGTCTCATTTACATTCTTAGTGGTCTATATATATAAACATATATATATATATAAACATATATATATATATATATATATATATATATATATATATATATATATATATATATATATATATATATATATATATATATATACTTATATATAGACATATATCTATGCGCCTACATAAATACGTACCTACATACCTTTTAGTTTGCTTAATGACCTTTAACTTATATGATTTGAGTCAATAAATTGAACAAAAGCAAAGCTAAAATTGATTATCAAAAACTTATTTTTTACTCATGGCTCGTGTGGTCTCTAAAATTTCAAAGGTCTCTTTTGACCTTCAAAATAGTTGTCACCCTGGTGCGTATGGGTGTGTTACCCTTTCCTGCCACAAGGTGTCGACATTTCCACCCCCGAAAGCCGCCAGCGGACCGCCACGCCTGTAGGCGGACCAGCGCCATCGTCAGACCAGACGCTGCCTGGGTACAGACAACAACAGTGACGGACCGAGAGAGAGAGAGAGAGAGAGAGAGAGCGAGAGAGAAAGACCGCATTTAATTTTTTTTTTTTGCTTTCGGTTACGGGTGTAGTCTGAGAGGTGGAAATAGTAATTGCACTGCAGCTTTACCTCGAAGTTTTAGCCTCATGAAGGAGCTCCGTCCTGGCTGAGTTGGGAGATGGGAGTACTTAACATCGTAGACCAGGTAGGCTTGAAAGGAAAGCGCTCCGTGTTTGGATTGTGGCGCAGTCTATTTGCTGGAGATAACCTGCTCTAGTGCGCAACATGCTACGTATTCGCCGACCCGCTTCTAATAACTCCGCCGCTTGCTGCTGCTGCATGCTTCTTTTTAGATTTTGGCATCATGTGTGCAGCGTTTTGACCTGATTTTTTTTAATGTACGGTTTCGTTTTGTGGGGTTGGAAGCGAAGCCCGGACCGTAGTCTGGGCCGGGGCCAGCTCCGTAACTGCAGTTAGCTCAAGCCTTTTAGCTAGCTGACGTAAGAACCGAGAATGGGGCCTGCAGGCCTCTAACAGGGCTTGGTCTATCCACTGGGGAGAATAATGAAAGAAATGGAGAAAATTAGCTCCACATTTAATTAACTACGTCAAACGTTTAAAAAAAATCATAATTTATCATCATGCTGATGTCTTTAACCGTTTTATTATATTTGAAAAAAATGTGTTTTCCCTGTTATTGCGGCGGGTCAGATAGATAGAAATTAGCATATTTCGAGTCATCGATCCGGATTAGTTTTAAGAATTTTTTTTTACGGTATTTTAATTTAATTTTTTGCATCATTTTTCGCTGTAACTAAGGCGTTGTTTTCGTCTGTTTCAGCCTCCTCTGGTCCAGGCCATATTCAGTCGTAATACTGAAGAAGTTCAACTGTTATTGCACAGAAAGGAAGATGTCAATGCACTGGTATGTGTGAAAGTACAGCGAGCTTTTAAAGGGAGATCACAATGGCTGCCATGCAAATTAAATCCCCAGTGTTTACATATTGTGTGTGTGTGTGTTTTTTTTGTCTCTTTTAAATAGGACCAAGAGCGCCGCACGCCACTTCATGCTGCTGCCTGTGTGGGTGATGTCCATATTATGGACCTCCTCATTGAATCAGGTGATTTTTCTTTTTTCCTGCATTTATTCCAGACAAGAACCCAGGTACCTTTCTCAGACAAACGCCATACATGCTCTTTCTAAGACCGAATCCCTTTTCTCTTGCCCCTTGTTCTCTACCCTAACTCTACATGTCTAAGGGGGTAGGGGAAGCAGCTCTGATTTGAAAGACATTTCTTTGAACTGAAGTAACTTGCCTATAGTCCAAAATTCCCGTTTTTGTTGTGTTTTGCTTGCAGGTTTCTGTGGCTTTGTACTCATGGTGGAAATGTGTCTCTTTCAGGTGCCAGTGTAAATGCTAAAGACAACGTCTGGTTGACCCCGTTGCACAGGGCAGCTGCTTCAAGGAATGAAGTACGTGTCGGTTTGAAATCGTCCATTATCATTTAATTTTTGAATTAAATGCTCAGCTGCGGCTCTATCCGTAGATTATCCACTGAGATCTGAGTTCTAAATTATATGTAAACACATTAAATATAGAGTTTAGGGTATTTCTACAGAAATATAAAACAAAAAAAAATGTGAAACTTGATCTTAGGATTTATTTAGAAAAAAAACAATGATTTTTGTTACTGCTACCAAAATAAAATAATAGATTACTACTGTACAGTTAATATGTTGCCTGTAATATTTAAAAATTTAGAAGTGTAAAAATATATAGAATAAGTGTCCTAAATTTAGTGGTGGTTTTGATGTGGTTATTGCAGAGAATAGTGTTTATTTTTGCCATTTATTTCCTTATTTGGCCAGCATACACACGCTGATATTATTTTTCTCGTTAGTTGGGCTGCCTGTTCGGGTAGCCGGCCTGCAGTCAGGTGCCAAACAGACTCCTGCTTGTTTTTTTGGCTAAATGTGCTTTTCTATCAAAATAAAAGATCAAACTAAAGGGTGGTGCTCCTTTAGTTGTGTTTAGAATCACTTCTTGTCATCTTTTTTAAAAAAAATATGTTCAACCTGCGTTTCAGCAAGCTGTTCAGCAGCGTGCAGCAACAACGTGAGGCGAAGCACTCATTACTCTTTGCTCTATTCAGCCAGATAACATTTCTGCCGTTTTGTTTTCTCTCTCTCTCTCTGGCATCTCATATAACCCCAGTTAGGGCTGAACAATTAATCGCATTTTCAATATAATCGCGATTTAAAAAAAAACGCAATTTCCAAATCGCAGAGTCTGCAATTTTTGGCTATGTAACAATTAGACACGTCTATTAGGTGTTGGTAAAATGTTTAAAGTGGGTTTGCCTCCACATGGAAGGGAAGACAGTTGCAGCAGTGAGATAATCTAATTTTATTACCTGTTTTAGAGTTTATATAATCATACATAGCATTAAGTACAGGTCAATCAGTTTAATACATAGACTTGCTTGTTGGTTGCACTTTATGTTCAACAAGGATCGACGTCCAAATCAATTAAAAGCTGTTCTCTTGAATAATATTCTGATTAATAGAAACATTAAAAATTCTTGTTTAAAATAGTCCTTGTTTACAAACATCTTTATTTAGATGCCATTTTTGTCGCTTGTGGTTAATGCAGAGAAAAGTCAAAATTGCAATTTTGGTTGAAATATATTATAGGCAGAAAACAATCATTTCTGCACCGAGTTTAGATGCTGTGGGTCTTTTAGCAACTAATCTGCACAGCGAGGAAACAAGTTGATATGTTTAAAAAGAAATGATAAATTAAACTGGGAAAAAAAATCACATTAAATCGCAATATTAAGAAAAAAAATCGCAAATAGATTATTTTCCAAAATCATTCAGCCCTAACCCCAGTAAACTCTTGCAAACGTAGGACGGAAAACCGTTTAAGACCTCGGTAAACCTTGACACCAACCCAGGCCTGGCTGTGGGTGAATAGTGCAAGCTGTAATAAACGTATTAATTTAGTGAAAACCTTAAACCTCGGTGGCTCTCTTCTCTTCAGAGGGCAGTGGGTCTTCTGCTGAGGCGCGGCGCTGAGGCAAACACTCGGGACAAGTTCTGGCAGACGCCGCTACATGTGGCCGCTGCCAACCGCGCCACCCGCTGCGCAGAGGCTCTGCTGACCCAGCTGAGCAACTTGAACATGGCAGACCGCACCGGTCGCACTGCCCTGCACCATGCAGCTCAAAGTGGTTTCCAGGAGGTGAGACTGCAAGGATTAACCTTTAACCTCTGCAGATGCTCTTCACAGTTGAACAAAAATCTCAATGTTAATTTCTCATTTCTTTTTGGTCGTCGAACAGATGGTGAAGCTGCTGCTGAACAAAGGAGCCAACCTGAGTGCCATTGATAAGAAGGAGAGACAACCTATCCACAGTGCTGCTTATTTGGGTAAAAAAATAGTTTTTATTTATCACCATGATTGCTATTTAGATGTTTTTATCTTCATAGTTAGGTTTCTCCAAATAAAGAGCAGCAACATGTAAGGAAATGTGATGTGAGAGGGAAAGACATACCAGTAAACATGTCAACCAGGCTTTTTCTTGGAGTCTTCTCTATTGCTAGATATTTACTGTAGATGAAATATAAAAAAATTTTTTTTTTTTGCCTTTTGGGATTTTTACAGGACATTTGGAGGTTGTGAAAATGCTGGTATCCCGTGGCGCTGACAAGAGCTGCAAAGATAAGCTGGGTTATACACCTCTCCACGCTGCTGCTGCCAGTGGTCACATCGAAATTGTAAAGTACCTTCTGAGGATGGGAGCAGAGGTGAGAGGTTATGCTTTTGTATTCAAAGTGTTTGTATATAGACTTAACTAGTCAATTTACCTCCTTTTAAATTCTTCCTCGTTTAAAGTGTGACGCTTCGATTGTGTTTCATGGTCAGATTGATGAGCCCAACGGCTTTGGGAACACTGCGCTCCACGTGTCCTGCTACATGGGGCAGGAAGCCGTGGCTACTGAGCTGGTGAACCACGGAGCTAATGTCAACCAGCCCAACAAGTGTGGCTTCACCCCTCTCCACCTGGCTGCCGTCTCCACCAATGGTGCCCTGTGCTTGGAGTTGCTGGTCAACAATGGGGCTGACGTCAACCAGCAGGTTTGGAAACAAACGCTTTCATTTTTACAGATGAGCTCAGTGTCCACAGACTTGGATCCAAACTGAGAGAGCAGTGAGATCTCGAGTATTTGATATTAAATTGTCACAATACATCTAGTTTAGAAAAAGTCTTGACAATTAAGTCTACTTTTTTTTTTTTTTTTGCCGTTTCTAGTTGCATGCAGGGTTCCCACGGGTCCTTGAAATCCTTGAAAGTTTGTGAATCTGAAAAAAATAAATTCAAGGCCCTTGAAAGTTATTGAAAACAGCCAAAAGAACACCTTGTCCTTGAAAGTCCTTGAATTTTTTTGTGGGGTTGAAAGTTCACACGGATGACTACTCATATGTCATTATTTTACTACCACACAATCTTTTAAAATATGTTAATTCCGCAGACTTTTGATTTGCAAAAGTACATTCGCTCTTCTTCGTTAGTTGGTAGGCTACGGTTTAGGCCTACGTGCGTCCAATAGGTTACGTTCACGCAGTGTTGCCAACTCAGCGACTTTGTCGCTATATTTAGCGACTTTTCAGAGTCAAAGTCAAAAACTAGCTTAATCAAAGATGAAAGTAAGTGAAACAAATTGATATAATTCTGAACATCTCAATGCTGCACTTTTTTCCATAAAATTCCATGAAACGGTAGGCTAATGTACATCTTATATGTAATGTAGTATGGCATAGCCATGTACTGTGGATATAAATGTAGGCTATGAATATGATCAATATCAATGTAGGCTATAAATTAAGTCTACTTTCTTGCATTGCTTCTGACCTAACAACTTCTATGCCGTTTAGTCTTATTAAATTTGCATTGTATTAAAATATGATAACCTATTAAGCGGTCACAGTAGGTAAATGCCGCCACGTGTGGTCCTTGAATTTGAGGAAATTGGTCCTGGAAAGTCCTTGAATATGATGTTCACCAAGGTGTGGGAACCCTGTGCATGATGTATAAGACAAAACCAATTTTTTGTGGGCAACACTAGAAAAAAGTCTCATACAGAGCAGCTTAAGCTTTAAAAATTCAATTTCATGATTACTTTTTTTAGTACCTTCCAAGGACAACATATCTGATGAAATATTGCCTTTGGCGCTATGGAGTATGCCTTTTGTGTTGGGAAAAACACGGAAAATAGATGTACATTGCGACACCGTCTCTAGCCAAAGCGGAAGCGCGACAGCGGTCGCCATGATAAGTGCTGTGCGAATAGTGCAGTCAGTAAGGAAGAACGCACGTGTTTCCGTCACGTAATGATGTAGTTAAATGGATGGCGTGTGACTGATTCGGCTTTTAATTAGCAAAAATCAAGTATTGCTTTTATAAATGCATATTCTGGCAAAGTTTAATACCATCACATCCAAAATCAAGGCGTTCTCATAAACACAGAGGTGTCGGTGCGCCCACTGGGAGGCGTCATGTTGCGCCGCTATTTCTGATTTCAGAAGCCTAAAGGAGACAAACTCGTTTTCCCCATCTGTCTCCTATATGAAGACGTTCTGTCCGTGGAGGAGGAATATAAACAAGCAAAGACGATCGTAGATCATTCCATATGCCGTTTTCTGTTGAAATGGAGGACCATCCATTATCTTCACCCAGTAAGAGGGAAGAGAAAGTAACCAAGAAAAGAAAAAGAAGTAATAACCAGGAGAAAACGAGAGGCTATATCGCCGTAGCTATTATTACCAGGCAGAGATAATTTATGACGGAGTGGGGATTTAGAACTGATGCAGAGGTTAACGCATCACAGAAACCAAAAATGTGCCATAAAGTCGCGCCCTAGAGGTTGGGAGGCATATCGATATTGAAAGCCAGAATATTGATATTAAATTGTTTTTAAAAATATCAATATTCATCTTTGTATCAATTTTTTTTTTTTTTATGCACAGCCCTAGTTAATTCCATATAATGGGGAATTTGGGCTTTATGTTAGAAACAGAGCAGTGTAGTCTAGCAGCTACTCTGTCCTCCCAGCAGGCAGAGATAGCTCGGTTGTTTGTCTCCCTCTGTGTGTAAAGTGGAGTGGGGTGGGGGGGATATCAGCTGTGTTCACTGTCTGTAGTGCAGCAGCAAGAACGTGTCTCTTTACTCGTGTTTATAGTCGCCTTTTTAGAGCAAAAATAAATGACTGCACGTTCAGAAACGAGCCCAAAAAAAACATTACTCACAGAATTTACAAGCAACTTTAGAAAGAAAAAAAAAGTGGACGGAGCCAAAAACCGTTTCACACGATAACCGTAATTCATGTAGCGCAGCGCTAGATGGGTAAAAATCTTATACACTGAGGCTTTAACGGCTGTCCGAAATTGGCACAGCAGTCTGAAGCTCCTTTCCTCGTCATGATAGAGTTCTTACTGTTGACCCTGTGAAAGGTCAAGGAGCAGGATTTAGATGTTATTAAGGATATTTGAATGGAGCCACAGTCACAGGCGCTTGTTTTCCAGGAAAGGGAGGAACTCAATTCACAGGGATTCTGCTCTCAAGCAGAAGGGTTTCCGCTACATATAATTAATCGTGGCAGACCGCCACTGCAAAATAAAAGCCACCACACCTTCAGAAGGATTTAAAAATTATAAAATAATTAAAACAACGAAAAGCATGTGAGAGATATAGCCTATATTATTTATAGCCTATATTTGCGCACTTATACTAATATTAACCATAATTAGAGTTCGTAATGAATTTAAATATAATGAAATTTAAAATGTACTTGTAGGGGCTAAGCCGACGCTTAAAGCCACTGGAGTGTTTTTAAACCGGAATCTTATGGTTGACGCGCATTTGCTGCGGTCAGATGGTAAACAGGAAATGTCCAGACGCTGTTCTTGCAGTCAAAAGCCGATTTATTTCCATTTTTTTTGCTTGTTTATAAAACGAAAGATGATACAAACGTCCAGCTGTGTGTTGATAGTGTTTCCCGGCCAAGCGGTCAAAACCGATTTGCCTTTTCCGGTGAAACACACAATGTTTTGTTTCTTATATAGACTTTATACATATTGGCTTCTACATAACTTTTATTTTGAAAAACCAACACCACCTGCTCCTTCCTGTCTGGCTGCTAAGGCAGCTGGCTAACAGCTCCCACAGTGCACTGCTCTCAGGAGGGAAGGAAAACCAGAGGTGACAGTCCAGTGTTGCCCATTTAGCATCTTTGTTGCTAAATTTAGCCACTTTTCAGACCCCTGAAGCGACTTTCTTTTAAAAAGCAACTAGCAAGAACTCTAGCGACTTTTCCTGTCTTAATGGCGACTTTACCAAAAGCACCAGTCGTTCTGGAGTCACTGGAATGAGGCAGCAGCGAGAGTTGCCGCTGGAGTTCCTGCTTCCCTCAGCGTTGTCTGACAGGCACACCAGCCTGCTGCTACCTCATCCTGAAAGCCCCGCATGCAGTCAGGAGAGCCTCTGTTGTTTCATTGCAAAAGTATCCTGCCCCCATTTTAAAGCAGGATAAAATGTTTAATACAGTTTTTATTTTTTCTCTGAATCTGTTGCACTAAAACAATTCCCTGAATATAATTCACACGACTTCAATCCCTATTCACCTCGTTCACTTTGTGTCTCTGCACTGCAAAAATGGAACTAAAAATAAGTAAACTTTTCTTAAAATGAGTGTATATGTCCTTGATTTGTGCGGGTAAATAAGACGATCAGCCAATGGAATGAGATTTTTGCACTTAAAATAGGAACAACTAATCTCCATCATCTTATTTCAAGTGAAGGATGGCTAATTATCAGGGTCAAAATACTCATTCCATTGGCAGATAATCTTATTAACCTGCTCAAATCTTGGACAAAAACACAAATTTTAAGAACATTTCTACTTATTTTTAGGTTTGTTTTTGCAGTGTGATAGCCTTTGTTTTGTTTAAAAAAAACAGTTTATGTGCTGTGTATTCAGACCATGCATAAACAATTTCATAAGATTCATTTGTAGATCCTAACAAGTTTATATACTCAGCTGGTCCCGTAGCGTGGGCATGGGAAGCGAGGTGTTGAAGTGTAACGAGACCGGTCAGATTAGTAGAACCGAGCTGCATAGTTTTATCAGGAGTGTCAACACTTTGGAATAGAACATGATCCTAACAGGTTGCCGGGGGCGGTTGCCAACTACTCGGCAAGCAAGGTCGCTATTGGCTGTGCTAAAAGCCGCTAGATGACATCATCACCAATTAATATCAAATTTAACCAGAAGACAGTTATTGGAGGCACACACAGCGGACACGGTGGATAAGTGACTGGGGCTGTGAGTGATTCAGATGCAGGGAATTATTTTAGTGCAACAGTTTAAGGGGGGAAAAAATCCTGCTTTGTAATCCAGGGCGGGATAAACGGGATTCATGATTAATTTGCGATGTGGAAACGGAGTGGAGTCTCCTATCTGCTCTGGCAGTTTTGTATCTTTAATATTTCTGCCATGCTGCCTGCATACTAGGGTCGGATAATAACAACATATATCGATTGATAGATGTTTGGTGTGATAGAAGAAAAAGGGTCAATTAAATATTTATTAGAATAACAGTTTTCCTTCCTTTTGCATTCTAGCCTATCATGTAGGTTAATATTACAGTCATTACATCCTCCCAACCAATCACAAACAGACCCAGGAACGCTCCCGTCTCCAAGCTCCGCCCCTTCAGAGTTCAGAGAGCACGTGTTCTTTTTCACTTCTAAAAACTTGCAGTTTTGTTAAAAAGTTGTTTGCATAAAGGTTTGAATTTAGTGTTCGTGTGTCTTTATCTAAAAATACATCCTTAAATCAACAGCATAAAACAGCCAGGGCTGCACTTAAAATGCATGTTTTGAATTTTTTCATAATTATCGCTATCGATTAATATGGTTTCTATTTTAACGATTCCCCCCATCTCATCCAGCCCTACTGCGTACGTTTCCCTCTCTTTGTATCGGAGTCAAATAACGATATGTTGATTTAAACTGTTTTAGCTACAGTTTATGCATCTTTTATCCTATTCCTCACTGTCATCTTGCTGGAGACCATGCTTTTTTTTTAATCATATATTTTGTTCGGGAACATTTTTTTTAAAGCAGCAAGTCTTAGGAGAAAGCTCTGCTTGCAGACTTTTATTGTAAATTGTAACTTTGCGCATTCATCAGTCAGACATAACATCAATGCCACTTACAGGTGATGCGAATAACCAGTCAGGGTGCCAGTCTACAGTGGCAACATTTCAAGTAGTTTATGTAGACAAAGAGGTTCTTTTGATTTAATAGTTGAATGTAATAAGGACAATATGGTATTTTCAGCTGCTACCATTCACCACGTAAATTTCATGCGTTCTAACTTTTAGTATTAATGTTTTCCAGGTGTAAATAATGTTTTGAAACTTGACCCCAGAATAAATTAAAGCTTCAGGGGGGTTCAGTTCCAGATAATAAAGGTTCAGAGTAGCATTGTCAAAATATGCCTGGCATTACTTTATAACACAGTAGACCATACTCTAAAATGAGATTTATTTTTCCACAGTGGGGAAATTGAGGCATGACGGTGGCCAAACACAGTTACACACTAAATCTGTAATAAATTAAAAAAAAGCTAATCTAAAGTTTGTTCTTTCACAGCAGGAAAAGCTTTGTGGTACATTTTTTGTAAAAAAAAAAAAAAAAAGTGTTTTTCTTTCTTTCTTTCTTCAGAGCAAAGAAGGGAAGAGCCCCCTGCACATGGCAGCCATTCATGGACGCTTCACTCGCTCTCAGATCCTCATCCAAAACGGTAACTGGGACTTTTCTGTCCGACTGAACTGCAGGAATACTTTTTTTTTTTTATCCGTTCTCTGCGTTTGGATGTGGATCTTAATGCTCCCTCCTTTGACTTTGGTTTGCATCAGGTGGAGAAATTGACTGTGTGGATAAATATGGCAATACCCCCCTCCACGTTGCTGCTAAGTATGGCCATGAACTGCTGATCAGCACGCTGATGACCAACGGAGCAGACACGGCCAGGTATGGGGGGGATAAAACAACGTTATTACGCTGCAGCGCTGCAGTTGGCTGCATTAGATGCTGAATATGAAATAAAGCAGCAAGTTTCACTGAACGCGTTTTTTTATTTTACACATTTGTTTGTTTACCAGACGTGGGATCCATGGGATGTTCCCCTTGCACTTAGCTGTGCTGTACGGGTTTTCAGACTGTTGTCGCAAGTTACTCTCCTCAGGTTTGTTTATTTTTAAATATCTCCACTTCGGTTTACTTAATTGTTAAAATCCGTGTTTATATCTACTTTAACTCGTTTGGTTAATGTCCCTTCAGGTCAGCTGTATAGTATAGTTTCATCCATGAGTAAAGAGCACGTGCTATCGGCCGGGTTTGACATAAACACCCCTGACAACTTTGGGAGGACCTGCCTACACGCCGCTGCCTCTGGAGGGTACATAACAACCTTTCTGCACATTTTAAGAAAACATTTTGTCTGCGTTTGTCTTTTCTGATGACGATTTCTTTTTACAGAAACGTTGAATGTCTGAACTTGCTCTTAAGTAGCGGCACCGACTTGAACAAGAGAGACATAATGGGAAGGTGAGTTCTGCATCATCTCGTCTGGACCTTTTCAGACCATGAATCTTGGTATAATTCTCAGTCCTTGCCTAATTTCTTCCTGGCGTTCTCCCTGTAGGACACCATTGCACTATGCGGCTGCCAATGGGAGGTACCAGTGCACTGTGGCTCTGGTGAACGCTGGCGCCGAGGTTAATGAGCAAGACCAGACGGGCTGTACTCCCCTGCACTACTCTGCTGCCTCCCAAGCCTTCAGCAGGTAGGAAACCTGTTTAGATTTTAATCTTTGCTTTTTACCCCCTAATAAGGACAGTACGGAGCCCCTAAAGGGACATGGAGGGGAAAAAAACTATTGCGAGATCTCGCAATGTTTTTGCGAGACCTTGCAAAAGGTTTTCCTACGTCAACGAACCGGAAGTGAAACAAACGGCCTGATCCACACTCATTACTGGTTAGTCACCACATGGTTGTTTGCCAACCACCATTAAATAGAAAAAGAAGTTGTAAACAGACACAAAACAATGGAGGCGCAAACACGTCATCCATGGGAGAAGTTTATTGATTTCTATTTTAGTACTGGCCTGACATATAAAGACATTAAATCCGTACTTGGCTGCAGACATGGACTTGACATTAGTGAGAGACATTTTAAAAGATTTAAAGAAAAAGTTTTCCTACGTCGGTGAACCGGACGTAAAACAGACACACAACAGTGGAGGTGCAAAGTAAAAAGAATAAAACCATAGACATAATCTAAGAGTAGACCCCGCACTGACTGTCGCGGCGTAGGAATTACGGCCGCCATCTTGGGGCGGTCGACCTGCTACCCTAACCTGATAATTAAAGCTGAACACACTAATAATACCATAGCACTGGGTGGTGTATTTTTGTTTAAATCGACAGACTATTGACATCAGGGCTCGAGGGCTAACTTTTCACAAGTAAGATTAAAAGATATCGTTTATATTATAATGTTATTTTTTTAAAACAGAGATACAGGTCTACATGTCCAAGTTTTTGTGACTTGCATCTACTCCGTGAAGGCATCAGACCTTTAGACATTGGTGAATAATATATTCACCAATGAATATATTATTCAATAAATAAATATATATATATATATATATATATATATATATATATATATATATATATGACGTAGGAAAACCTTTTGCGAGATCTCGCAAAAACATTGCGAGATCTCGCAATTCAATTCAATTAAATTTTATTTATATAGCGCCAAATCATGAAACATGTCATCTCAAGGCACTTTACAAAGTCAAGTTCAATCATATTATATATATTGGGTCAGATTATACAGATTGGTCAAAAATGTCCTATATAAGGAAACCAGTTGATTGCATCAAAGTCCCGACAAGCAGCATTCACTCCTGGGGAAGCGTAGAGCTACAGGAAGAGTCATCTGCATTGTACATGGCTTTGCTGCAATCCCTCATACTGAGCAAGCATGAAGCGACAGTGGGAAGAAAAACCACCCATTAACAGGAAGGAAAAACCTCCGGCAGAACCGGGCTCAGTATGAACGGTCATCTGCCTCGACCAACTGGGGTTACAGAAGACGGAACAGAGACACAACAAGAGAAACAAAAAATAGTTAAGTCAGTCAAAAGCAATAGTTTTTTTTTTTTTCCCTCCATGTCCCTTTAGGGGCTCCGTAGGACAGTGACTTAAGCCAATTCAGAAAGTCCACACCAGCGGTCCTCAACTCTGATCCTCGGGGACGCGGTGTCCTGCAGCTTTTAGATGTGACCCTGATCTAAAACACCTGATTAAAATGGCTGAATTACCTCCTCAGTCCTGCTAATGACCAAATTATTTGACTCGTGTGTTGGAGCAGAGTAACAAATAAAAGTCGCAGGACACCGGCCCTCGAGGACCGCTGCTTGAAGCCTGGTTTATGCATATTACGTTGTTTTGGCTTCCACGCCCCTCCGCACAGCCAAAGGTTTTTGCACCGCATACCTGGGAAAATTTGTAACTACGCAAGAGCTCCTGCTGGCGGAGGTTCGTAAATATAGACTAGAATTTATCATTCGGCGCAAAAAAAATCACTGTGATCAACGAGTTACCGATTCCAGAACAGAAAGCTCCATCACTCTTGGAAGAAAGTAAGAGGCTTACATGTTGGAAACAGCTGTGTTTTCTACTTCTACTTGTAGTGGGGTGTAGTACGCTTGGCGTAGGAGCGGAATACTGCCCCCTAGAGTCTAGGAGAATAGTGCTACTTCAGAGGAAGAGCAGCACGGAGCATAAATGCTGCAGACGTTGCATTTCAGAGCGGAACGTACGTGCATAAAGCAACCTTCAGACTACCACTTATCGCCTACGTCAAGTACGTGTTTTAGCATTTATCATTTATTTTAAATGCCTTGATGTTTGAGGGCAATATAAAATGGTCAGTAAAGCTTCTGTCCACGTGGAAACCTCCTGGTCAACATAAGCTAACGCTAGCTGTTATCAGCTTCGGTACCCGCTCAGCACAGTCACAAAGCTGTCTGTACTGAAACAGTAATTTCCCTCTGGGATTGTTAAAGTATATCTGATTCTGCCTCAGTAAAATGGCGATAGGGTTCGTTTCACTGATACTAAAGGTAGCTCTTTCACTAACAGCTCTAATTTTACCTTGAACCTTTAGCAAACGGTGCTATCATGTTACGTCTGTTGCCTCCTCTGGGTGCCACGGTCTGCAAGGGCGTTCCCGTTTAATCCTTTTTTTTTTTTGGCTTAGGGTGCCATGTGACAGAACAACACAATATAGCTCATAATTAAGCGGGTAATGTCTAAATTCTGTACATATACTAGCGCTTCTCTAGTCATACCGACCACTGAAAGCAAGCGCTTTACACCAGAACCACATTAACCCAATCGCACGCATAAAAGAAAAACTTAAAAAAAAAGGTCTAATTTGCAGTTTACAAGCCACATAGGGGACAATGCTCTTTTATTTTATTTATTTTAGAACCATGCTCTGTTCTAAAATAAAGCGGCGACAGCAGCGGTCGTGCATTTACTGCAATTAGGGCTATAATTCACAAATTGGACTCAAGAGCATTGTTGTGTCAGATTGCTGCGTATAAATGAATGTTTCATGAATCTTTTTTAATACGTAAAGTGTTTTCTCCTTTGCAGAAATGCTTGACACCTCATAATAACTTTTAACAAGTTTAACTTTTAGCTGTGAGGGGGTGGAAGTTTGTCCCCGCTGAGGAATTGTTAAAACGAGGCGAATGACACCATTTTCTGTGCGTCTCCGTTTTTTATTGTCCTGCATTCGGTCACTTGACCGGTTGAGTTGACGAGGCAAAGCTTTGCTCAGCAAACGTCTGCAAAAACTGTTCATCGTTGCTTTTCAGAACTGATCGTCATTATTCCGGGAACCATCAAAATACCGAGGATGAGACGAAGGAGTCGTACTTGTGAGTTTTCTCTTCCCTCTCGCCTGTCTCGTGTTTTTCCCCGGCGTAACTCCACTGGTCCCTAAACCAGTGGAGTTACGGACAGAAACCCGCTGAGTGTCGCTCTCTGCTGCTTTTTCCCCCACAGTTGCTTGGAGCATCTTTTGGACAACGGTGCTGATCCATCCATGGTCAACTCAAAAGGTTACAGCGCTGTTCACTATGCAGCTTACCACGGCAACAAGCAGAACCTGGAGCTGGTGGGTTTTCCTCCTGAAATGTGTTTTTTGTTCATCGTGCTCACTGCCAGCCTTGTTGGCTTTTCTGCAGAACTGCATCAGATCTCTGTGCCTAAGTTAGAAACTGCTGGTTTAAAGCTTTATTTCACACTGAGCTGTTGGGTGTTGCTCTCAAATAGACTCTTATCAGTGAGAATGCTATACAGCATTCTCACTTATTAAGTTCCTGATTTTCTTTATTATTATTATTCCGTTGGCGTCTAACTACTCCCGCATACTTCAACCGATTTCAACAATTTCAGTATCAAAACATTTTACAATATTTCACTTTTTGTGCGATTTTTTTTTTTTTTGCTGTTCCCATTGAAAACAATGCAAATTGATACAAATTCCTTCAAATTCTTAATTCTTTCAATTCTTCTAATTGTTCTAATTCTTCAAATTTTTTAAAATATTTAAATTCTTCAAATTCTTGAAATTTTTCAATTTTTTTTCGTTTTTCAAAAAATTTTTCACATTCCGTCACATTTTTTCACATTCCTCAAATTCCTTCAAATTTTTTCAAATTCTTCAAATTCCTTCAAATTCTTCACATTCTTCTATTTCTTTTAATTCTTAAATTTTTTCAACTTCTTTAAATCCCTTCAAATTCTTCAATTTTTTTCACATTCCTTCACATTTGTTCACATTCCTCAAATTTTTCAAATTCCTTCAAATTTTTTCAGATTCTTCAAATTCCTTCAAATTTTTCAAATTCTTCACATTCTTCTATTTCTTTTAATTCTTTTTTTTTATTATTATTTAAATCCCTTCAAATTCTTAAATTCTTTAAAATTCTTTAAATCTGATTTCAATGTTTTTCAGCTACTTTTTCTCTTCTGCATCTTCTGCTCAAATCATTCTGCAGATTAGCATTCTCACTCGCTGTTACGCAGGAACAGCTTTTTCTAGTTAGTTTTATGTTTGTCTCTTATTTCCTCTGCTGTAAAGTTATGTGCTTAAACCGCTGCTTGTGACCTTTTTTACAGCTCTTGGAGATGTCCTTTAATGCACTTGGAGACATAGAGAGCAGCATTCCAGTCAGTCCTCTCCATCTCGCTGTAAGTGTTGCGCAGACCTCTGGTTGCAGGAAGCCCGTTAATCTCAACTAAAACCAAGGCTGAGACTAATTAACCTCCTCTCCCAGGCTGATCGGGGCCACTGGCAGGCCCTGCGCGTGCTGACGGAGACGGCCGCCTACGTGGACATGCAGGACGCCGCCGGCCGCTCTGTGCTCTACCTGGCGGCGCAGAAAGGCTACGCGCGCTGCGTGGAGGTGCTTTTAGCTCAGGGCGCCTCCTGTCTGCTCAACGACAACCATCTCATGTGGACCCCAATTCACGTTGCAGGTATTGTACCCCGGACTGAAAGCTTTCTTTAGCGCCGTGTTTGTGTCAGTTTTATTCTTAATTTGTCTTTGCTTCTCTCTCTCTCTCTCTCCCGGGGAACCAGCTACCAACGGTCACTCGGACTGCCTGCGCATGATGATCGAATACGGGGAGGAGGGGGATCTCACCAATGTCACGGACAAATTTGGCCAGTGAGTTGTTTTCTTTAAAATGTAGTGTCTTAAGTTAATGCAATCTGGCACCCAGTCAGACGTGTACGTCTTTATCGAGGCAAATCACGTGTGGATGTCTAATTGTTTCAGTTAATCTCTGAGCTAAAGGATTAACCTCATTTTACTTGTTAAAGCATGAACTTTTTTTTCCCTTGCTTTTAAGCTGAAAAAAAAAAGTTAGGCCACCCTAACCTAACCTGACCCCAGCCAGATGTATGTCGCTCCGCCTAGCTTCACTTACATCCATCTGGGACATCTCCATAGGAATTGCCTTTATTTAAGGCTGGGCCTTATCAAAAATCCTTGCATATGATTGGATAAGCCACTTGTCTGTCATCTTTATCGACGCGCTATTTCAACCACTCACACCGAAGCCAACCCGTGACGCTGTGAGAGCGAAGCAGGAAAAAACAAATGTTTTTTTTATGTGTTTGCGGCTCTAGTGGCACGCGTTTTATTGACAGTGAGCTGACAGGAAGAGGGGGGAAGACAGGCGGCAAAGCGCCGCGGGTCGGAGTCGATCCCGGGCCGACCGCGTTGAGGACTAAAGGCCTCCTAACATGGTTCACGCTAACCGCTCCGCCCCGGAAGACAAAACTTGCCAAATCTGGTCGGGAGAAGGGCGAAAACATGGTTTCCACCAACAAAAGCCTTCAGAGCCGTTCTCTGATGTTCTTTTAATGAAACAATATTAGGTAGATTGGACAACACGGAAGAAATAGCAGCATCAATGTTAAAGCTTGCTTCCTCGATGCGAGCCGCCATTGTTGTCTGAATCAAAACAGTCTCACGGTCGCTTCTCCACTACGTCACATTTATGAAACTCCAGCCCTGCGTCCTGATTGGCCAGACCATAAAATTGGTTGGAGAAATCACTTTCTATGGGAGATGTCCCAGATGGATGTGAGTGAAGCTAGGCGGAGCGACGTCAATCTGGCTAGTGTCAGGTTAACCCTAACCCCCTAATGGCTAAAATTGAATCCTTTTGACTTTGACTAGGCCATTTCTGTCCCATTTCTCAGTTTTCTGCCAGATTTCACATGTTCCTCAAGCACTCTTTAGTTGATGGTAATGGTCGTGGTGAGTCCTGTGATGGTGAGCTGGGAGGGTCCTGCTGCAGCAAAAGGATTTCCCCAACCGTGACGCTTCTACCTCCATGCTTTCCTGTCCTGGGATGGTGGATGTGGTTCACACCAAACACCTCCTCCATTCTGCTGTTCGGATAAAAAACGCTTTAGACTTGTCTCTGTATGATCTGCCAAACTTCAGTCTGACCTTCATGGTTCTTTCAAAGAGAAAAGGTTTCCTCCTTGCACACCTCCCATGGTTTACTGTTCAGTTT
Source organism: Fundulus heteroclitus (assembly GCF_011125445.2). Taxonomy (NCBI): domain Eukaryota; kingdom Metazoa; phylum Chordata; class Actinopteri; order Cyprinodontiformes; family Fundulidae; genus Fundulus; species Fundulus heteroclitus. The sequence goes on along the minus strand of NC_046361.1, from coordinate 32,771,976 downwards.
GGATTTAAATGTCCACAAACATCTCAGGCAAACGCACAAACTTTCATAAGGTGTCACTTTTTTTTTTTTTTTTCACATGACCGAACCCTTTAAAACCCTTTTTGTGAAGCTGGTTGAACAAACCTTTATTGTTGCTTTTGTCCCCCATCAGAACCCCTTTAATGCTGTCTGTCCTGGGAGGTCACACTGACTGTGTCCACTTCCTGCTGGAGAAAGGTGCCCTACCAGACGCTAAGGACAAGAGAGGACACACGGCTTTGCACAGAGGGGTAAAATTAAAATGCTACATCAACAGAATTAAAAACTGGATAGACACAACAAGGGTTAGGTTTTACATGAAAGTTTGACTTTTTTTAATACTGGAATACTGAAGGTTTATATTGAGATGATTTTTAGATGATTGGCATCCCATATTGGAGGGGAGAAATCTGAATATTTTGACCTTTTTTTGGACACTTAAAGAGAAACCAATGGTTCAGGGATGGCTTAAGGAACTTAACAACTACTTTGTGGTGTTGACTGGTCCAGATCTCAACCTGTGAGATGAGCTAGACAAACCAGTCTAATCCATGAACACCCCACCTCGCACATTTCAGGGCTTACAGGATCTGCCGCTTGCATCTTGGTGCCAGACGCCAAAGCTCATTTTTACGGATCCAGTGGTGGTCTTATCAGAGCTATTTAGAAATAAAACACTGACCAACACATTATCAGGCAGGTGGTCATGATGTTATTTCTCGTCAGTGTTAGGGCTGAACGATGTTGGAAAATAATCTAATTGCGATTTTTTTTTCTTTTTCTTAATATTGCGATTTAATGTGATTTTTTTTTTCCAGTTTAATTTATCATGTCTTTTTAAACATATACAAACAACAAATCATTTTGTTTCCTCACTGTGCAGATTAGTTGCTAAAAGACCCACAGCATCTAAACTCAGAGCAGAAATAATTGCGTTCTGCCTACAATATATTTCAACCAAAATTGCAATTTTGACTTTTCTCTGCGTTAACTACAAGCAACAAAAATGGCGTCTAAATAAAGACGTTTGTAAACAAGGACTATTTAAAACAAGAACTTTTAATATTTCTATTAATCAGAATATTGTTCAAGAGAACAGCTTTTAATTGATTTGGACATCAATCCTTGTTGAACATAAAGTCCAACCAACAAGCAAGTCTATGTATTAAACTGATTGACCAGTACTTAATGCTATGTATGATTATATAAACTCTAAAACAAGTAATAAAATTAGATTATCTCACTTCTGCAACTGTCTTCTCTTCCATGTGGAGGCAAACCCACTTCAAACATTTTACCAACACCTAATGGACGCGTCTAATTCCCTAATTATTACAAAGCCAAAAATTGCAGACTCTGCGATTTGGAAATTGCGATTTTTTTTTAAATCGCGATTATATTGAAAATGCGATTAATTGTTCAGCCCTAATCAGTGTGTATAAAAAGTTGGAAAAGGGATCCCTGATGCCTAATTAATGTTTGTCGGCACCCACTCCTTCTATAAAACCTCATTCAAGATGATAAAATGAACTTAATCTGTAAAGTAGCACCTTCCTGGTGGTCAGTGTTTCATGGTTTACGCCGACTGATGATATCTGGGTGGAGAGCAGGTGATGGGACCCAGATGGTCGCAGCAGCCAATACAGTCTCTCTCTCACTGAACATAATTGTACTGGATGAAAAACAAAAGATGCAATTTAAAGTCGAGCACAGAACATTAACGGCATCTACTTCGAATTATAGATGAATCATTTATTACCTTAGACTTAGACATCTATATTTGTCATCTTGTATGTACAGAGTGCAAACAGAACGAAATTTCATTGCATACAGCTTGTAATTAAAAAGTAAACAATTGAAATGTTAACAATGCAGGAGAAGATACAGCTTTGTGAATCTTGAGGTAAAATGATGGACAAAAAAAAAGTACGCTGTGTTTGTCGCTGACGTCACTCTTATTTGTTTGTCTTTACACAGGCAGTGTTGGGACACGATGACTGTGTAGCAGCTCTGCTGGAGCACAAAGCTTCTCCGTTATGCCGGGATGCCCAGGGTAGGACGCCGCTGCACTACGCTGCCTCCAGAGGCCACACAGAGATACTGGCCAGTCTGGTGCAGGCTGCCACCGCCACCGACCCACAAGATAAACTGCTGGACAACAAACAATACACCCCAATACACTGGGCTGCTTACAAAGGTCTGCTTGGTTTTTTTATCTGTGGAGAAACTCTGAATATTAAACGCCGCAGTTATTAAATCTGCGCTGTCGTGTCGATTCGTCTCTTCTCAGGGCACGAAGACTGTTTGGAGGTTTTACTTGAATTTAAAACACTTATTCATGAAGAGGGAAACCCTTTCACTCCCCTGCACTGTGCTCTGTGAGTATTAACGTTGCATATAACCAGGATACGTGTCTGTGGGCTTCATAATGAACTGCTTGCGTTAAAAACACTTGCTTCATCGAGGCTTAATGGGTGACTTGTCGTCTGTAGGATGAACGGCCACAGCGGCGCCGCTGAGAGGCTGGTGGAATCTGCCGGGGTCCACATGATTAACACCAGAGATGCCAAAGGAAGGTAGGTGGACTCGGCTCAGGTGTGAAACTTTGATGTGGCGAGGAAGATGGTGTATCAGACGGTCGATAAAATGTACAGATATTTGCCCATTTTATTGATATTTTATAGCCATTCATCTGTGCGTCTGTAGTGTTGCCATAGCTTGAATAGTGTGGGCCTGAGAGGACGGCAACGGTTCTGATGCTAGGTCCAAAAAAGTCTGTATGAGGGGAAGAAAATAAAGAGTAGAAATCCACCGGGTCTGAGACGGGAAACAACCAATTTCTAATCTTATAGGTCTGAGTAGTGAGCGATCAATGATCAGTGCTCATATTTAATGTCTGTAAACACCACGAGCCGCTACGGGTTACATAAAATCCATTTTTTGATGCGTCCAAGTGACTCGCTTCGCCATCAAAACCCGAATATCGTAACGTTAATTGTTGATCTAACTTTGATTTATGCAGAAGGCATAATCCAGAAGCATGTAAGCGCGCCCCTGGGACGGTTTACGGTGAAATTAAATGTAAAACACAAGGGATCCATATTTAATGGTTCCAAACGGATCCTGAAATAAGAGAACAGCTGATCTTAGCTGCTGGCCATCGAGTTAGTGACGCCACAGCACCGCCCAGAACGAGCCGCGCCAGAATGTAGCAGAGCTACGGCAGATTGCTACGAAGGATTTAGTTTTAGTAAAAGTGCTGTAGTAGATCTTTGACTAATTAGGAACCTATGAATACGGTCAGCTGGCGATTAGTTTGCAGATGCTTATATGTTATCCTCATTTTGACAAATCTGATATAATGTGGAGAAAAAGTACAGGCTGGTAAGCAGAAACTGTGTTTTGTACAAAGCAAGTTATTTTCCATCTTCCAGAAAGTTGAAGCTGAGAAACTGTCAAGAAAGTTGACTCGGCATCGCCTCAGAAAATATGCATGTTTGGTTCTAGATGAGCCTGACATGCTGCTCAGTATTTCACTCATAATCTTAGTAATGGATTGTGTTGGTTGTTTCTATAGGACCCCCCTGCATGCCGCTGCATTTGCTGAGGACGTTGCAGGACTTCAGCTGGTGCTTCGCCACGGGGCAGAGATCAATGCCGTGGATACAAGTGGACGCTCTGCTCTGATGGTGGCTGCTGACAGGGGACTCAGCGGCACTGTGGGTCAGTATTAACCCTGCTCACTGTTGGCTGTGGATTCTTCCAAGCCTTCCTCTCACTAATCAGACCACTAATTTTCCAATTACCGTATTTTTTGGACTATACGTTGCTCCGGGATGTAAGTCGCACTAATTAAGAAATTTATTTCACACAATCCAAGACTTAACAACTGACGTTACAATTCAATTCAATTCAATTTTATTTATATAGCGCCAGTTCATGAAACATGTCATCTCAAGGCACTTTTCAAAGTCAAAATCAATCAGATTATACAGATTGGGTCAGATTATACAGATTGGTCAAAAATGTCCTATATAAGGGAACCAGTTGATTGCTTCAAAGTCCCGACAAGCAGCATTCACTCCTGGAGAAGCGTAGAGCTACAGGGAAAGTTGTCTGCATTGTCCATGGCTTTGCAGCAATCCCTCATACTGAGCATGCATGAAGCGACAGTGGGAAGAAAAACTCCCCATTAACGGGAAGGAAAACCTCCAGCAGAACCAGGCTCAGTATGAACGGTCATCTGCCTCGACCGACTGGAGGTGAGAGAAGACAGAGCAGAGACACAATAAAAGAGACACAGAAAGCACAGAAGCACACATTGATCCAGTAATCTGTTCTACATTAGATGGTAATAGTGGGTGATCTGTCTTCCCTGGATGATGTCTCAGATAACAGAACACCAGACCAGGTGTACCTACTATGAAGAAAAAAGAGAGAGAACAAAAAGTTATAAGCAGAAATGATGACAAGCAGCTTTTCAGTCTGCATTCTGCGTGAATGCAGACTGAAACAGCGAAGCAACATATAAACATGTTTACTACTTGGTTCATGCTGGTCAGTATGATTTACCATTTCATTTTGATATACAACTCACACCTGAATATAAGTAGCAGGATCGGCCAAACTATGAAAAAAAAAGTGGCACTTATAGTCCGAAAAATACGGTAATTAATTATTCTAACATATTATTTCCCTTTAGAAAGCAGCTTTGTTTTTACATTTATTTCTACTAAAATATTTTTGTTGCTTTTTTTTTTTGCATTCCACATAATAAAATGTTAACACAGTTTTGCAAATATAGAATATAGGGCCACCTGAAGCAAGAATACATAAAAGTGAACGCCTTTTTAATTCAGAAATAAAAAGCTTACGTCTCAGGATCCAATTTGTGAACGTAGCACTAAAAGAAAAAATATTTTATCACACTATTTAGTTGAAATTTTAATAATAAAGACAGTAAATTTCAAGTGAATTATGTTTTACTGTAAGTATTTATTCAAGAGTTTATGTAGATACATTATCTACACAAATAGACCCGATCAAAACTGAATTAAATCAAATTAGTTTGGGCTACTGAACAATAATATGAGCACGCAGGATGGAGGTAGTCGGTGAAAACATAGCAAGTTGTTCAAACTGGGAATGCATTCAGCAGTATAAAGAAAATGCTTGTTAACCACAAATATTGATGTCGATGGATTATTGTTATATGTTCAGTAGCCCAGGATTTAGATTAGGCTGTTTTTTTTAATTATTATTATTATTATTATTTACAACTTTTAAGTATTAGGTATCAAAGATAAGTTGTTGGCTCAAGGACTTAAACATCTGGAAAGTAGAAGAGAGAAGTTTTGGTAATTTCATATCTAAGATGGTGGTTTTAAAGGGAGTGATGCCTCCCTCAGCGCAGAGATTTTATGCATAGCACAGCTCTTTGTCACTCTGTACCTTTGTTGTGTTTGCTCTGACCATAAAACAGGATTCCTATCAAAATCATTTTCATACCAATTAAATGTTATTTGTAAATAAAAAAAACCCTAATACCTTTATTCCATCTGCGTAACTACTGTTTTCTGTCCTAACGACTGTTCTAAATGTGTTTTTGTTTGCTGCTCAGCCATCCTCCTCCACCGAGCCAAGGCTGATCTGACGCTGCTGGATGAGAACAGGAACACTGCCCTGCACCTGGCCTGCAGCAAGGTACACACTGTACCTACGTAATCCTGTAGTTAAAGCCTTTTATTAGCAAGCGTTGGTGTTCTGCCAGTAATGAAGCGAGTCAAGAAAATACGGCTTTCGAGGTAAATGTTTCTGTTTTTGTTGTTTTTCCTTCAGGCCCATGAGATGTGCGCTCTGCTGATTCTGGGAGAGATCCACAATCCCACTCTCATAAATGCCACCAACAGTGCTCTGCAAATGTAAGGACCTACAAACATTAGAAACTGTTACATAATAGAAAATGAAACGGCATCAGGAACAGCCTTCAACCGAACCCTTATGTCAGCATCCAAACAATAAGATGTAGATTGTCTCCAGCTTTAGGGATTTTTAGACAAAACCTGTGCAAATTATCATTTGGGTTTGGAATGAATAAACGAAAATAAGTTTTGTCCTTATTGTCATTTGCAGTGATTTTAATTGTTTAAAAGAAAAGTTAAAACGACAGAAATGAGAAGTAATAGAGAGACGGCTGAAATCAAGTTCTCCAAAATAACATGCTGACATTTATCCACCACTATCGCATCAAGTCGGGATGTGTTTTTTTTTTTTTTATATATATATATATATATATATAGAAGGTAGCAGCTACACAGTTCATTGTTTAGCAACAGTTAGCAATATTATAAATAAGCAGATTCGTCTGGATCTTTGATTTTGTCTATTTTATAAAATTAATCCCAGCGCAGAAGAAAAATCGTAATACCAGTCCTCCTTGAGTCCAGACATTTCTCACTACCCAGACATATAATTATTCACAAAGTGGTTAGAGTTATGTTTGCTAAGTGCTTTCTTGCTTCAATCTGTAAACTGCATCATTTTACTCTTCTTTATTGTAAAAAAGCATTCATGTTCATATTTGTCAGGATTTTAATACTTGGAAGTATGCGCATTTAAATTTCCATGTTTGAACATGAAAACGTTTTTATTTTATTTTTATTTTTTTTGTGTCCTGTCTGGCAATGTGGTAATAAGAATTGTTGTTTTAATGCCAAAAAGAGCTCATCAGATTTTACTTTCACAAGCAGAGCCTTACTGCTTTCGCCATGGTGCTCCGCTTGATTTATATATGCAAGAAGCTTTATTAGAATTTATGCAGGGAACATTTCATGTTAAATGGAAACTGAAACAAGATGGTAGAAGAGAAGAAAAGGAGAAAAGTTGAAAGAGAGGAGAAAAGAGAGAGAGATACAACATCCTCAGTCTGCTTCTTCACCTGCAAAGAGAGATATAAAAAGAACAGCAAAACCAGCCAGTAAAGTGTTAAATGTTTTTAGATGTACAGCCAAAAAACTTCAACTAAGAGCTGCTGTCTAAATGCATCTTTTATTAAAAATACCTGGTAATTAGGGCTGTGCATAAAAATTGCTTCAAAGATTAATATCGATGTACCTCCCAACCCCTAGGGGGCGTTATTACAGCACACCATTACTGCTCACAGTGAGGAAGAGCAAGTGAGACAAATTTACAGAACGGCCGACAGGATTTTAGAAGCGCCTTCATCCCTAAAATCAGACGTTTGGGCACATTTTTGGTTTCTGTGATACGTTAAATGCATTGAACCAAACGCACTTTATTTTCCTGTTAATATATCAGTGTTCAATAAATTGAATATAAATATAATATTTGTCTGGTTTTGTTGATTGAATGACAGAGCATTCATTTGAAAGTAATAAATATCGTTACTGGAGTTAAATCAAATCCACTCTGAGCTATATTGAGAATATTATCGTATCGTGAGCTATGTATCGAGAATCGTATCAAACTGGCTCATCCTAGATGATACCCAGCCCTACTGGTAATTGCAGCTGGCCGATCCTTTGTCTAATTTACCTTCTGTTTTTTCCCCTTCGTCTTGCAGGCCCCTCCATCTTGCAGCTCGTAATGGCCTGGCTACGGTGGTGCAGGCACTGCTGAGTAGAGGAGCCACGGTGCTGGCTGTGGACGAGGAAGGTGAGGAGCTTCATAGCTGCTATGAGACCTGTTCATGCCTTCTTCTTCCCTGTTTTTATACATTTAGCAGGTAACATGAGGGCTACGTTAGGGAGCCTTGAAGATGTGTACATCATGATATTCTCAGGCGAGGACATTTTGAGTGAACAGGGATTTTATTAGTTGCGTATCAAACAAGTCTGAATTAACCTGACTAAAGGAAACCCTGATGGTGCCGTGGAGTCGCGTATCTTTCCGCTGTTTATTTTGGTGTCAACCATTTGGGCTCTAAGTGGGTCGAATATTTCACACAAAGCCACTGTTTTCTACTGAGGCGCCATTTTTTTTGAGTTGATTCTTGAGCCTTATTTATAACATCAACAGTATTATTAGGGTTATTGAACCCTGCTGCAAATGCTCTGTTGTTAAGGCTTTTTACAGCATTGCTAGCAGCGATCAGAGGTCAGCTGATGCTCTGGGATTATGAACAGGGTTATTATTGGTTATTATTATTGAAGGGATTTTGTAAAAAAAAATTAAGGCCTTAAATTGCATCAAAATGCATTGAATTTGATTACTGGTGGCATTAAAATAATATTTGTTTTTTTTTTTCAAGAAAAATACTACCTAAATAAACTGTTTGGTCAGATGTGTATACTAGCAGAAACATGCAGAACCGTTCCAGTAAGTGCTTCTGGTCGGTGGTAAAGGTGGATGTTTGGAAAGAAGCGTAGGAGCATGGGGTGCTCATCCTAACCAGTCACAGAAGAAGATGTTTAGGGGCTGGAGGTAGAGAATGGGGGATTAGAAATACCAACAAAAGTGGCTGGAAAATGAGGAATTCAGGACATGGTTGCAGCCAGTTGGTAAAGATGGAGAAGGATTTTGCTGTTTGTATAAAAAAAAAAAAAAAAGCAAAAAGAGTGAAGCGTGGTACAATGGGTGTCAACGCTTTGAGATCTCACATTCAATTAAATTTTATTTATATAGCGCCAATTCATGACACATGTCATTTCAAGGCTCTTTCCAAAGTCAAATTCAATCAGATTATACAGATTGGTCAAAAGGTTTCCTCTCTAAGGAAACCCAGCAGGTTGCATCAAGTCTCTCCAAGCAGCATTCACTCCTCCTGAAAGAGTGTAGAGCCACAGTGGACAGTCGTCTGCATTGTTGATGGCTTTGCAGCAATCCCTCATACTGAGCAAGCATGAAGTGACAGTGGAGAGGAAAACTGCCCTTTAACAGGGAGGAGAACCTCCAGCAGAACCAGAACCAGTGTGAACGGTCATCTGCCACGACCCACTGGGGGTTAGAGAAGACAAAGCAGAGACACAATAAGAGAGACAAGAAAAGCTCCAGCATTGCAGTTGGACTGTTACAGATCAGCTTCAAAGAGCAGACGACAGCCAACAATGTCGGGTTAATTTTCTGTAACAAACACCAAAAATGTTTGTCAGAACTAGAATCAAAAGCTTGCCAGCTAAGTCCCATCCGTTAATACTCTTTACAAAAAAAAACATAAATCTCGTGTTAATGATGTAGTACAATGTTCAGCAACATTTAACATCGCATGCCATTTTTGCAGCAGGAGGTTTTCATCCACTATTTAATTTAATTTGTATTGTGGTGTATCTTAAAATAATAATTTCAAGGCACTTCACAAAACATTAAGAGTTTCCAATTTGTCTTTGCATATATATCTGAACTGTCATGGGTGTCGATGGCATTAAACATTTTACAAATGACATTAAAAAAAAAGCATTAAATAAGATTTAATCAGTTCTGCAGAAACCCTGTATGTAAATTGTCACAAACCCCTCTTGTTGCCTCAATAACTTAGGATGGTGATTTTTAGGGGATAATTTTCCAGGGATACATTTGTAGCATTTTTCTAATTAAGTTGTTTCTGTACTCTTATTTTATTAAATTAAACATGGTATCACGCAGTGAGACTGAAGGTGACGTAATGAGGCGACCTAACGCTGGTTCTCTAGTCTGAAACAAAAAAAAAAACCCAGATCAGTTCTTTTAGCAGAACCAGTTAAGAACCAGCCCTGTTCAAGAACCTAAAACCACTGTAGTGGAAAAAGCCTTTTTTTTATCAGGGTGCTTGCGCAAGTCTTGAAAGTCTTAATAAGTATGGAAAACAAGGTCTGGAAAACACTGTTTTCCAGACCTTGAAAAGTCTTGAATTTTGTGTGAAAGTCTTAATAAAGTATGGGGGGAAAAAAATGTATGGTAGAATTTTACAGTATGCTCAAAGGCATTGTGAAATGAGAAATAGGAAGGTAGGCTATAAAACTATAATTTTACTAACTGGTCACGTACTGTATTAGCCTAATGGAATCAAACACTTGTTTGATGTGAAATTCATGTACTTGTGATCTTCATGTTTTGAAACGTTTTCATCAGTAAAAGCATAATTTACTGTGAATAATGCATTTGTTCATTGAATACTAGCCTATAAAAATTAACATTTCTAATAAACAGTTTGTACAATCTCAACCAATGAAGTAGGCAGTAAACATACAAGTATACAAGTACATAAAGTTGAGGTCTTGGGGGAAAAAAATATCAATTTTAAAAAAGTCTGGAAAAAGTCTGGAATTTTAATTTGGAAAAAGAGCAAGCACCCTGTTTTATTTATTTTTTTGTCACTTCTGGGTGTACAGACGTGATTATTAGAGCACCTGAGAAGGGGTTCACCTGTGACGTACTCATTGTGATTGTTTTCTGTTGATCAGGCCACACCCCAGCTCTGGCCTGTGCGCCCAACAAGGATGTGGCTGACTGCCTGGCTCTGATCCTATCTACCATGAAGCCTTTCCCTCAGCGGGACCCCTCCTCCTGCTCCTCCTCCTCGCCCACCGTCTCCTCCTCCGCGGGTCTCAACTTGCTGAAGCACTGCGGCATCACCGCCGCCTGCTCCCCTCTGCCCAGCAATGGCCTCCACAACGGCTACGTCAAGGACCGCCACGGTGCCCCGGTCGGCCTGGACGGGTGTCTGTCTGAGTGAGAGGGCCCTAACCCCAAACTCAGCCAGCTGCTATCAACATCACCACCACCAGGGGGGGCGACTACCTTAAACATGGTCAAGAGGACCAGAAGAGCACCCACCCACATGTCTGTTTTCTCTGTATGTACGTGTTGGTGTGTCTGTGTGTGCGTGAGCGTTTGGTCTTCTCTTGAGGTGCAGTCAAACCTATTATGCAATTAGATCCCATTTCCTCCATCTCCTGGTAGTGCTTAATGCAAAGAGGTAGATCACTCTACAAGGTCACAAAGATGAAGCGTTCAAGACAAACACTAGCAATCTGGCCATCTCTAAATTAACCCTTTAATAAACCCCCTGCTGGCATCATTATATAACCAACGTTTCAGAGCATGGAGGAACCCGCTGTATCGACTGTGTCTTCATATCACCCAGTAGAGAGGTCATATCATGTTTAACCAGTAATGTGACCTTGTAGAGGATCGTACAGCCTTCCCAAAAGAATGATCAAAGAGTTTTTCCGTTTGAGCTCTTTTTTTTTAATTATTATTATTATTATTATTGTCTATTAGCCTAGATTTTTATGAAGGAACCACACAAGGGAAAGTCAAAAGTTTTTGCTTGAGAGTGCAATGCTTTTTGTACTACAGTACAATCTGAAATTTTGGGAGGGAGGGGGGAAAAAAAAGGGTCATAAAGTTGTTTAAATCCTTTAGCTTACTCTAAACGTATGGCCTCGAATTGCTTTGGCATTTTAAGACGATTTGGTTAATGCTGCTGAATTCATTAGCATGTCTCCTTCCAAAGGAGAGCCATTCTCGGGTCGGCGCCATAATGTCCCCCTAAGTTCTGAGTGCTGACCCGGTTTTTTTTTTTTTTTTTGTTTTCTTTTAAGATGCTAAATAAGTGTTTGTTAAGCTAGAATGTTTCTAAGCATATAAGTTATGACCAAAGTTGATCAACACTACTATGGCTATAAATTATTTATTTGAGATGAACTGTACTGTATAGAGAAAGACAATAGATCTCGATATACCTCGTCAACTCGTTTAGCAGCTGCTTCATCTTCACCCAGGGTCCGTAGGCCTAACGTTCTCTTCTTTCATTTTTCTTTTTTTTTTTTTTTTTTGTAGGATTTAAGAGAACTGCTGTAGGATAGTGACTGACTGAGGCCTTGTTTATTTCTAGATGAAGGCTTTACTAGTAATATCTGCCAACAACACCTCATCGAAGCATCTTATATCTGAGCACATAAATGAACAAGCCATTTCAATTTATTTCCCATCTCTTTAACAGTGTTTTCCAAAAAAAAAAAAAAAAAATTTCACAATTTGAATGGCCTGATAATTGAGAGATAGAGCGAGAGAGAGAGCAATCAGTCTTGTTTTTAGGCACTAATGATATTTTTCTTTTGTTTATTTAGTTTTTTTTTGATGCGTGTGTCTTTAAATTTCGAACTGGCCATTAATGTTTAAAGCTCTCGCTAACGGAGTATTTCTTGGAGCTTGTGAATTTGTCTTAAGAATCTACATCACAGCTTCTCAGTGGTGAACTGATCCGTTTAAACAAATCTTGTCTCTCTTTTTTTATATATTATTATTATTATTATTATTACTATTGGGCGGTTTCCAAGCAATATTTTTTTTTCTTTTTGCCTTTTTTTTTTTTGTTGAGCGTTATTAAATAGACAATCACTGTCACAAGGGCTTTTGTTTCCCTAGAATGTGTTTTGGTTTCTTTTTCATTTCTTTTAATTTACCTAAAGACTAAACGAATGGCTCTGTGCGTGCCGGGCATTTTACTGTCAGTGTCAACTTCAATGCACTGGATTGCCTTTATGGCGTCTCAAGAAATGCCTTTTGACCCATGCCTTCTATAAAGCTTCATTTCAGTAGTAGTGCGTAGCGGCAGACCGTGACGAGCCCTGAGACGGATTATGTTGCCGCCCATATGACAGCAGCGGCGTTTACCTACAGCGACACCATCGTATCTAATGAGAGTTTTAAATAAAGAGCTCAATGCTTGGCTTATCCTAACGATCCAGCATTGTTGGTAGAAACAGAAAGTTGTATCCCTACAGGAAACAAATAGGGCTAAGAAGAGAAGAAGAAGAAGTATCTTTGCTTAGGCCAATCCCTGTTTAGATTTCAGGAATAGCAGAAATCCAAATATGTGCTTTTATTTGTGTTGATTTTGTTGCCGCCTCATCCCATTTTTCCGGTAGTAAGCATACTAAAGATGATTGTATCAGACCACTAGAGCTGTTAGTGACTCTTAGATGTTTTATCTATGCTATTTAGTCGTGTTGAACCATCTGACGGTGGTCGGCGTACACTAAGTCAGATGGGTTTTCCTTGGTGTGATAACTTCATATCCGCTGGTATTGAAGTGGCACAATTGCACACGTTAGTTTTGACTGGATAAGAGAAGAGGACCTAGACTAGGCTTTGTTGTTGAATACACTTTAAAAAAAAAAAAAAGGAAAAATGCTTTCTCTGTGGCGTATTAAACTTGATTTTGTTTCTCAAACTGACAACAAATATTCTTTTCAGAGCAGCAATCTCGATGAGTTGGTTATAGATCACTACGTTATCACGCGTCGATAACTGACTGAAACAGAACAAATCTGTGAACCCCAGCCTTTGTTCTCCCATTAGCCAGGCTTTTGCACAGAGCCGGTTCCAGTGCTGAAACCGGTGCGCCGTACCAGTGCTTTGTGATTCCAGCCCTCCAGGTCTCTGGCTCGGGTACAGACGACACTTATTAGGGATAAATATTGCTTCGGCATTGAAAGATTAGCGTATCGCCTCTTGATCTCTCCATCGCTGACGTTAATATCCGTGGTTCGATCTTAGGTAGGTGAATGTGGCTCTTACAGCTTATATTTGATCTTAAATACATAAACTCTGTTTGGAGCTTAGTTCTTGAACACTTAAGTAAGTTTTCTTTACAATAAGGCTCCCCTTATTAATTAATCTGTAAACACTTAATTACTCATTCATAAGTATTATGCATTAATTAAGGGGAGGAGAGGTACAAAACTGACTAGATTAACTACAGAGGAGAGATTAGGCTCATTATTTGGCAAGAATCCAGAGTTGCTTACATTAAACATTTCAGACTAAGTTTCTACCGTGTAAGCACAAACTGGTCACTTTTGTCTCATGCTCGACCATAATGCATAAGAAACAGTTATGTATGAGTTATTAAGTATTTCACAGATTAATTAATAACTTATCTATTAACTTTTATTAGCCATATTTAAGGGGGGGGCTTAATGCAAAGTGATACCGAGAGAAATAATGTAGTTTTTAACGTTTAACCAGCTCCCAAGCACGGATGTCATCCTGGGAAATGAAAAATAAAAGTGATAGAAGATCAGGCGTGTTCTGGATGAGACGTTTTTTTTTTTTTAGTGAGGCTTGGAATATGGCAGCAGAAAATCCAGCCTGGTTCTTTTAAAAGAAGCCGGTCCAGCTCAGGTTTAGCACTGGAACCACTCTGGTGGCAAACCCCTAGTACTGAGGGTAGGTACATACTTTTACTGTTCTTCTCAGGATCCCTGCTAGAGCAGCAGGTTGAGTTTCTTCATTCAATCAGATCTCTTATGTCTAAAGTAGTTTGTTTTTTTAAGATGGGGAAATACTGAAATACATTTTTTTTTTTAAAAACTGTAATCCTACAGCACTTAATTACATAGTCAAGCACGCACTTTAGTACATTCAGGTTCTAAGTGTGCAGAGTAGAGCAGATGAAATGTATGTACTTATGTTTACATGCATGTGTTGTTGCTGCTGAATACAGGAAATGTTGATGACAAAGATGAAGAGGGGGGAAAGAAAAGCAAAGGCTGCAACTAAATTGTACTACAACAATGCATTATTTTAAATATAAATAGAGCTATATAAAAAAAGGGTGTTTTTTAAGCACTTGGGGACAGTGTCCACTGCCCGCTGACTTGTGTTATCTCTTCCCATCACCCAGCCTACTGTTAACACTGCAGACTTTGGCCTAAGAAGTCCGGTAAAGTCAGTTTGTGAGATTAAAACGACACCTCAGGCAGGCACGCTTCACTAAATGCTCTCCATATCCTCTCTGCCATCTGTTGGCCATTGTAGGTGCTGTCAGGACAGCCTGGTTTTGGGCAGGGATATTCTTCTTTTTTCTAGTGATGTCCTTATCTGTGTAGTAAGTGGAGCCATTGCCCTGTGCAATGACACTCGATATAATCTCTTTTTTTTTTTTAGTTTATTTTTTGTTGTATTACAGTATTCTTATACGTGCTTTTTTTTTTCTTTGCTTTTCGTGTACCAGGAATACCAGTGATTGTGCATGGAGCTAGCTCACAGCTGTGATATAGCTAATATTAAACAAATGGAGCATATTATACAATATATTTGGAGTCAGAGACGGAAAGCAATGAAAGGTCCAATTGTAGCAATAGAGCGTGCGCGCGTGTGTGTGTAATAGTGTGCAGCACAAATATTGCACTGCCATGCATTTTAGGCCAATTCAGTAAATCATAGCATCAATGCCAATGGAAGATTCAAATGCGGGTTAGATGTCATATTATATCACTAATAAGGCCTGTTTTGCCAAAATGTGTTGAGAGAGGGAGAGAGGAAAGCCTCTCTGTAAAGCAGCAATGGATTTATGCATACGTTCAAGCAGTTTACAGTCTGACCATCA
The DNA here is from genome assembly GCF_011125445.2 of Fundulus heteroclitus. Lineage (NCBI taxonomy): Eukaryota > Metazoa > Chordata > Actinopteri > Cyprinodontiformes > Fundulidae > Fundulus > Fundulus heteroclitus. Next base: position 32,756,624 of record NC_046361.1, on the reverse strand, counting down.
AATCTGAGCCATGAATTATACTGACTGAAATGAATGTAGGGTCAGTTTAGAGCGCGACAGTTTGCTTTCTCCCGACTTTAAACTGTTGCTCTTCATTTGTCTTGCGTAGATATGAATATACAGGTAGCATGTAGAAATATAACTCTCTACTTATTCTAATGTATGTGTAGTAGTCTTCCTGCTTTTGAAGGTCTGGATATGTTTAGTTTTTTTTTTTTTGTTTTTTTTTCTTCTCTCTCCCGCCCCTCCACCTCTTTAGGCACTTATAGTTGCATATTACCGCCGTGTAGAACGAAGCCTAAAAACATAAAGGACACAAGCGTAGATGAATTTAACATTACCGGTCATCTATTCCATTGTGATTGCCTTACAGTACAGTGAAACAAGAGGGACAATTAAAAAAAAAAAAAAAAAAGGTCTACAGTAGATATGACACTCACTCATAAATAGCCTATATTTGGCAAAAATGCACCTAAGTTACACCCATTTAGTGCCATAGAAACCTTGATTTGCCTTTAGACATGAATCATAATAACTCGGTCAGAAACGTATTCAGACGTAGACAGGATTCTTACGGTTTTGTGTTTGGAGCTGCATGTCTCTAAGCCCGTTATATTACTCAAAAGAAAAAATATATAAACACGTGCATGAGAAATTACTACTTAAAATACAAGTATTCTGTTAAATTTTGGTGTTGATATAATTCTGTTTTATAATTGGACTTTTTTTTTTTTTTTTTGGGGAAGAATATAGGTAGTCCCTTTAGTATTGACAAAGCAATCCATTGTTTGTGTGTTTTAACAAGGTGGTTTATATTGTGTGTTACAAAGGAGAAAAAAAAACAACAATTTTTGATGTCCAACAACAACGAGAAAAAAAAAAAGCATAGTATATACAATATAGAATTGATTTGCCTCAATGGATGTCTTGGTTTTTACTTGAAGTAAATGGCAAATTTCAATTCAACTCTGATCCACTGTTGAGCCTTTTGCCTTAAAAGCTATAACAGAAAATAAACCCTGGCAGCACCCGAGACGTCACCTCTCCAGTAGAGTTGCGCTACTTGCTTTGGTTGCTTAAAAAAAAAAAAGAAAAGAAAATTGGCTACTTCTAGGTCCGAGAAGCACACTGATAAATTGGGGGTAGCACATAGCTCAAGGTTGCCACGGTACAGAGATTGTTGAGGGTTTTGGGATTTTGCCATATTTTCCACTGTGAATGAATGAATGAATTCAGAATTCACTTGTAAACACAATCAAACTATGGCTTCTCTGTTATCCAGAGCCAAGAGACACTGGGAATTGACGTTGTGTACCTCAAAACAAAAAAAAAAATAAAGAAAATTAAGACAGGAAGGATGCTTGTACAGCTATGCTAACAAAGAGTTAAAAAAAAAAAAACTTGTAACTCCATTTTGTGCGTTGTGTAATTCTGCTTAAACCAGCCTAAACCCGATGATCTGCACAGGAAGTGTTTGATCGGCGTCGGCAGATGTCTCATGTTTCCTACCTTGCGAATGGGGCAGCCAGCTGCACCTTGTACTTTTTATTGGACCTGCAGTTTTACCTCATCAGTGATCTTTTTGTGTGACGATGCTGACATTGATTGTGCGGTGTATATCCCTCCTCCCCCCCCCCTGATGTCAGTCATGTAGATTACTCACAAGTAGTAGTAGTTTGTGTGTTTCTGAGTTTTCAACATATAAACATGCACAAGCCCCTTCTCCTCCCCCCACGAACTGACAACCGAAGCGCTTATTTACCCCGTTTCAACACGTCTCCCTTCATTTACACTCAACAGATAGTAAAAAGGTCCAGTTTAATATCAGCTGGCACGTTAAGGTAGCTATAAAACTTTACCTCTGTAAGTCAAAACAATATAACTTCGCTGTCTGACGACCTTCCCGGCCTGAACAGCTGGTTATTCATTCCCTCTACCCCACCAATAGGACCTGTGTAATACCAAGCACAGAGGTGGCACGGTGCCTTTTATTTGTTACTACCGAAAGGTACGGTCTTCCATTTGCGTTTCCCCGAAGCCTTACAACGGGAAATAAAACACACTGAACACGAGTGGCGGCAGAACTGAACTCCCTCCGAGCACAGTCATTTAAAGGGCAGATATCATTTTTATGACTTTTCGTTTTCGTTTGGGCGCGCTAATTATTTTTCCTTTACAAGGCTAAACATGATTAATATCTTTTTAAAAAGGAAAAAAATATAGCAAGCACAAGGCATCCTAAAGTTAGGACGTTACATCTTAAATGCCGAACCCCCCCTGGCACCGATGCATAACACAACGTCCACCCAAGACAAAGGTAGTGACGTATATGTCGGTTCATGCAGTGAGCCCTTCTTTTTTTTTTTCTTTAACACATAATGGGTTGCCGTTTTGTTTTATTATGAGGGTTTTATTACAACACAGTAATGTAGCTGTTAAAACATTATCCCAGGACATCATCTCTCACTCCACTGAAACTTTCTAAGTCTGTCTTAATTTATTTTCCCTAAAAAAAAAAGTCACAACAAAAACAATCTGGCCATTGTGTTAAAAGGCAGAGAATTTAAATGACCAATATTCAGTTATATAGGCACCAACCCTATATAACCGCCAATCTGCTTTTAAGGGGCGGAGCCTGAAGCACTTGGGCTATTTAAATAGATATTTTAGCTTGTTTTGCAGTTGGTCGTGACAGCTTTACAACGTTAGTCTCTGCTGGCGGGACAGACTGTCCACCTGTGGGCGCGCACAGAGAGCTAACGATAATTTTGTCTATTTCTCTTATTATTTCATAACATTAATGTAATCATTGAGTATCTAGGGAGGTCCGAGGCATTCCTCCAATAGAACGGTGGTGGAAACACAGATATTTGATTCCGGCTTTAGCTGCAAACACGTCTTTTGTTCATTTGGCTCAGACACGGAGAAAGAAAAGCTCTAGCTGAAGCTAATTCACATGGATCGACACGAAATGCCGTTGTTTAGACAGCGGCTGCAAAGAACTGCGTTTAAAATTACCTTTTTTGAAAAACAATAGAAAATATTTAAATGTGATTTATTTGCGATACGTCATTTCAAGAATTATATTTTTTTTTTGGCATTAAAATGTGATATTTGCCCTTTAAACTGTGCTTTGATTCAAAATAAAAGTAAACGCCTAAATGACTGCCTCCAGATTAGCTCGGCTCTCTCCACATAGTTCCTGCGACCAACAGTGTTGCAGGAGAAATTGCACATTAGTGATGCAATTTCTATTTCTTTTTCTTTTAGTTTTTGTTTTTTTTTGTTTTTGGCACATCAAAAGGTGAACGAATGATCAGTCGATTGAAAGCACAAATCCAAAGAAGGCACCTCGGAGCTCGGAGGGCTCTCCGAACCATGAGAAGCAACGTAAACCAAATTTAGGCCAAGATGTGAGGGAGGGAAAAAAATAATATACAAAAACATGTTAAATGCAGAAATCGTGAGGCTTGACTTTTAGAAACACAGTAACTGTAGAGAGACCGCTGTCTGAATTTCCAGAGCTGCTTCTGATTATTCCTCTCACCCTTCTGGGTTATTCATCTATGATTAGTAACTTCACACTGCAAACCAAGTTGTCATCGACCTTTTTAGGGTGAACTGTTTGTTTGTGACTGTGTTGCAAATTGATTGTGGAGATAGTATTGTGTTATTTTAGGGTAGACCGAGCTAGAAATAGGATTGCAGTTGTAGCTGTGTGCAGTGTTTAATAACGGTGTGATCATGTTCTAGAAGTGACGTAACATTTGTTGTCTTACTGCGACGTTAAGGCATGAAAATCTTCTGTCGAGCTGACCTCGTTTTCAAATGGATATAAGTGCAATAACCTTTTTTTTTTTGTTCGTCACCGCTTCCTCGGTTGAGAAAAAAAAATTTACTTGCGATCCCTTCTCCTTTTTTTTGTAAAAAAAAAATAAATAAACTAAACAAACAAAACACCAAAAGTCACTGATCTGTAGCAAATCAAGGATTCCGGTGGTCCTTCCATTTGTATTCAGAGGTGTCCTTTGAAGGCGAGGCGTGAGATTACGTGAAAACTGTGATTAACACGAAAGTTTAAAAAGCTGCCTGCTCAAACACAGGATTGTGCACAAGTGGGGGAAAAAAAACGTTTGAGTAGTTTCTTCTTTTAGCGGACGGACTCTGATGGGATTGTGATTTGGACTAGACACGTTCCTTTGCATGTGTAGGTGTGTTTATATGCATCCTCTGCTCCTCCTTTTAGTGGTTTTCTTAAGAATATTTAGACCTCCTGTCAGAGAGATGAGGGACATAAAAAATAAATAAATAAATAAAAGGAAATCTAAAAATGCCTTATATTGTTTTTTCAATGTTGAGCATTAAGGGTTTGTTTTCATGCCCCTCCCTGTTCAGTGTGTAGCCTAAAGCTTGTACAGTTAAACTCACAGGATTTATACCCGCTCCATAGGACGCGTGTTTTCAGAGTTTTTGTCACTCGCAGGTCCTGTGGTTGTGGTTTTTACAGAAACATTCCCCTTGAAAGTGCCGTTTGTTTTCACCAGCAGAAGATGTGTTACTGGGGGGGGGAGGAATGCGTTTACTCAAAGGAAATCGATGTTGGAAACACTTTGGCAGCGTATTCTGTTGAACCTGTCGAAATGAATGAAACCAAGTATTCTGTGCAGGTGAAACAAGGCGGCGATCTTCTGATGGAGCACCTTATTATCATAGAAGCAGTGTCTCACCGATCTCGATTACTCTAAAGCAGAGCCATATCAGAGGATTTCCCCATTAGGAACCCCCCCATGAATGTGCTTTTTAGCTGTAGGATGTATATTGCATGTTTTGTGACATTTTCGATTGAGTATCTTTAGTCCCTTTCATGTTTTTTTTGTTGTTGTTTTTAGTCTGCTTCACTGAAGAGTTTACCACCTTACTGCAACCCATGAGCTTTTAACAATACTCCCATCAACTGGACTTCAAGCAGGTGTCGATCTGCTGCAGAGGCAGCCTTAATTCATTGCAGATTTAAAAAAAAAAAAAAAAAAACGATGGACAAATAAGCCGACCTGTTTTAATTTGAGCGGCTTGTCTGGGGAAGTATTGGGGGGGGGAAAAAATAGGAGCCCTTATACGTGGAAGGACTCTGAATCAGGGCATGTGATGAATTACAATCAAATTATTACCACGATGCACCTTCACAAGCATAGGAGGAGGGGGGAAAAAACGTTGGCTTGTCCACCTGACATTCCAAATTAGATTTTCAGTTCTTCTTCCACAGTCCTGTCCCCTTTTTTTTGCTTTGCTGGTGAATGAAGTGGGCACGTGCGTCAACGACAGGGTTCCCTATTTAGCATAACGCTGATTACCTCATTTACAAGTCTGCAAATATACTACTCTACTGTGTGTTAAGGAGTTGATGCCATCACCAGCAGCGCGGTCTCCTGACCTGTGATGACAACAGGACCAATGAATTTACTCTGCTCACGTTAGCCGGTTTTTAGACTAACAACCTGTCTGGAAACATACGGTTGGAAATTTAATTGAGCTTCTTTTTTTTCTTTTTTTTTTCCAACAGGCGTTCTAAGATTTAGCTTGGTTAAAATCTCTGCAGCTGCTAACCCAGTCAGCATCGGGAGTGGTCAGAAAGCCGTAGCGGTGCATCTAACTAGAAGTTTGTTTATTTCTGTAATCCCATTTAAAAAGTGAAAGTCAAAGATTCGTTACATACAGTGAAATGATTCAAGCTATTCCGTTAATTTAGAAGCTGATTGCTTACTATTACTGAAAACCTGAAGTATTACGCAAGACTTAATGAACATAGATAATTGATCTAGATTTGTTGGCTTATTAATTACAAATATGGCTGCAATGTCACGGACTTTGGACCTGATGGCACACAGTCCAAGTAGGAAGTCATCTTTTTTTAGCGTAGGAGCTAAAAAAAATTCCTAATAGACCTTAAGACTTTTTCCTTCCACTCAATTTTCCATTAATATGCTCCATTAACATGCTTGCATACAGTCAGATTAGTTGATAACAGCATTTTATGGCTATTTCCTGACTGACTCAGTTCTCATCATCGTGAAAAATAAGAGAAATACATTTTTGAACTTTTATTAATGGCATCTATAGAGTATGGAGTTTCACTTTTTGAATTGAGTGACTGAAACGGACATTTTGAAAGCATTATGATTTACTGGGATGCACCTGTCTAGTCAGATTAATTTGACATTTCTCAAGTTTTAAGTGAAAGTCCGACGGCTCAGAGATTGACTGGGATGGCAGCTGCTGAAGCTAACCGTCGTGGTTCAGTAGGCCTGGTGTATCACAAACATTTGAGTAAAGGTTATAGCATCGCGCGCTGTTTTTTGTTCTCGTTTCTTTGTAGCATTACTCCTACCTCCTTGTTTTTGCAGCATTGCGTATTGTTCGCCTCTCCACCTGTTCTGGCTTTTAATAGCGCAGTTCACAGTACGGGAATACAGATTTATCATGAGCAATTGTATACTTATACATAAAGTGTGCTTGGATGTGCTGTACATGTCTACTTGACGTTTTAAAACAAAAAAAAAATATTTATGAGAAGCATTTATACGACGAAATACCACTGGAATGTGAAGCCAGACAAAGTTGTGATGCAGATTATGATAGTCTCTCCCCTTTAACATTCAGTGGTGAATGGTCAGAGGAACCATCTTTAATAAACTAAATGATGACTTTTGAGTTTCCTTGTTTTCCTTTTTTTTTCCCCTGTATATGCTTTTCTGTCTAGCCCTATAGTATACAATAATAATTCAACGTTTACAGCTTCGTTTAGGCTCATGCAGTTGTACCGATACACCACCGGTTGTCACAATGGAGATGGGTAGGTGGATCTGTGGTTCTGTTTGGGGCTAAGTCCCTCAAGCTGTTTGCCTTTGAGTCCACTTTCAACCGAATCCTAGCTACGTCGGCGTCTGTCTCTCCACACTGCCCTCACATTTTACATCGGGTTTGACTTACAAGGTGAAAGGTTTGAGGTTTTCAGACCAGCCCCCCCCCCCCCCCCATCCCTTGCACCCGCTACTCGCATCAACACAAGAACAGGACCAGCCCCACTCCCTGTCGCCCACAAACCCCAGCGTCTCACCTGAAACCTCAAGCCATTCATGTTTCTGTTTTGTTTCTTCAACAATGCAATCCTGAAAGCACTTTGCCTTGTTATTCCTTTTTTGTGAACATGTGAATGATAATTTGTTACAGAAATGTTAAATATGTAAAAGATCATTCACTGTTTTGGAAAAACCTGCATCTGTCTTTCTGACGTTAAAAGAAAAAAAAAACAGTTTAGTGACATTAAACCTGAATCTATTTTATAAAATGTTTGCTGCAGCCAATTGGTCTTGTCATTCAGTATTGTGGCTTAGGGTTGTTTGTGTTCAATAAAGTGCTATTGCTAAATATCTCCTGTCTTTTTCTTTCTTTCTTTTTTGAATGTTTTCCTAATTTGACATTGAAGTGTTGTGAGGAAAAAAGTATTTACCCGCTTGCATATTTTTCTTGTTACTGTTTGTTTTGTTTTTTTTTTTGCTTTTTGTCACAACTTTCAGATGAAACTAATTTAAATACAGAACTGGAGTAAATACAAAATGCTTATTTCAACTGGTTTAAATGTGAAAACTGGTGTTCAAACCAACCTGGTTGTGGATGTAAAATGAATTACCCCTTAAACCAGTTCAAACCTTTTTGCTCTGTGGGTCCAAATCAGCAATTTCAAATCACTTATGCCTCATACTTTTTTTCTTTTTCAATTTGGAGGGGTCTATTAAAAATGAAAATTGTTTTTATTGTGAATTCTTTTTTTTCTTACTTGCTCAACAATAAATAAGACATTCAATGTTAAAATGGGGGAAAAAGTAGAATAAATAAGTACTTCATGATTTGTATGATTACTGGCAGCTAGTTTAGGGTTAATTTGTGTTGCTGAAAATAAATTGTTGTACTTCCATTTTTATTCAGGAGTTGAACTTTCTACTTTCCGTTTCTGAAAATAAAACCCATCATGAAATCAGATATCCAACTTAGAAAATTAGAGATGGGTCATTAATATTAATTTCAAAACAAAATACATAGAAAAAACTAAGTGAAAGGGGTTTTTAGGCTACAGTTCACTGCGATGTAGGAGTGACATCAAACACAGCAAGTTGGAAACAGCTGGATTGGCTAATTGTCTTTGTTCTACAAAACACAACTTTATAACAGGATATTCATTCATTCATTAAAACTCTTGGAGCGTATTCCCTCACAAAGCTTGGGCATCCAAAATGTTGCAGCAAGAGTTCTGATGAAAATCAACAAGAGGGATCATATTTCTCCAACCCTTCATTGGCTTCCTGTTAAATCAAGAATAGAATTTAAAATTCTCCTTCTAACGTATAAAGCCCTTAATAATCAAGCTCCATCATATATCAGAGCTCTGATTACCCCGTATGTTCCTAACAGAGCACTTCGCTCTCAGACTGCAGGTCTGCTGGTGGTTCCTAGAGTCTCTAAAAGTAGAATGGGAGGCAGATCCTTTAGCTATCAGGCTCCTCTCCTGTGGAACCAACTCCCAGTTTTGGTCCGTGAGGCAGACACCCTGTCTACTTTTAAGACTAGATTTAAAACTTTCTTTTTTGACAAAGGTTAGGGTTAGAGGGGTTTATGTTACCCTGAGCTTTCTCTGTAGTTATGCTGCTATAGGCTGAGGCTGCTAGAGGACATCAGGGTCTATTTTTCTCACTCTACTGAGTTCTCTTACTGTTCTCCAATTTGCATTGTTTGTCGTTATTTTGTTCTCTTCATAGAAGATACAACTGGTCTGGTGTTCTGTTAGCTGTGAAATCATCCAGAGGAGACATCCATCTTTTCCTCGACTCAGATCACTTTCGCAGGCCCTGCTGCTGCAAACCAATCAACCATTTTCCCATGGCATGATGCTGCCACCACCATGTTTCACTGTGGGGATGTTGTTCTTGGGGTGAAGGGACGAGGGTTTTGCGCCAGACAATATTTTTGTTGACCGCTAAAAAGTTCAGTTTCAGTCTCATCTGGCCAGAGCCCCCCGACAGATGTCCCCCCGACATTTGGGGAATCTCAAAACATGCCTTATTATTTTTAACACTAAGGAATGGCTTTTTTCTATGAACTCTTCTATAAAATCCAGCTCTATGGTGTATAGCGTATTGTGATCCTTTGAACAGCTCTGCAGCTCCCTCGGGGTTACCATTGGTCTCATTGATGCCTCTCTGATCAATGCCCTTAATTTGTGTATATTTTCTCCTTCTCCTCTCCTCTAATGCGTGTGTGTGTGTGTGTGTTGGGGGGGGGGGGATGTCAATATTAAGTCTGATGTGTATGGGTGTCATGTTAGTTGTCTGCCTCAAAGGTAATTTCACCATGGTAAAACATTGTGACAATAAAAGATTCTTGATTCTACTTAACCAACTTCGGTTCTGTGCAGATCCATCACATAAAAAGGTAAAAGAAAATAACAAATATTAAAAAAAAAAATTTAAATTCTAAAAATTGCAGGTTGGACTTTAACAAAATAGGTAAAAAAAAGCCAAAGAGGGTGAATTCTATCTATCTATCTATCTATCTATCTATCTATCTATCTATCTATCTATCTATCTATCTATCTATCTATCTATCTATCTATCTATCTATCTATCTATCTATCTATCTATCATTATTATTAAGGGTTTTAACGGAAACGTGGTACCTGAAGTACGTCATGACGTCTCCTTCCGTCTGCGTAAACTCCAAACTGTATGATGTAGCAGGACGTGGCTAACAGGGAGCTAGTGACGGCACGACGTCCGAAACACTTAAAAATCCTGAAAAGAATTAGATTTACTTAATGTCGGAGTAAGTATATCAGTCATTACTCGGATTACCTTCCGCACATTTGACTCTAAACAGCTGTTTTTTTTCTGTTTAAATTTTCCAAACTGAGCCCAGGTTGCTTAGCTCGAAAGCTAATATCGTATTTGCTAACAAGGCTCGCTAGTTAGCAGACGTTTAGACCCAAACCGTGACAGCCGGGCTTTCGGCTGCCTCACCTGAAGCGTTTTGGTATTTTTTTCTTTCACCAAGACGCCAGTTTCCCAGTAATATAAACCCCTGTACTATACAATTTAATGTTGGGGGAAATAACAAATCCCGTAGACCCAACCAGCCTTTGGCGCTTAGCTAACTTGTGCAGGGCATGCTGAGAAAGAAGGTGGAAAAATGTGTAAGAATGGCATCCTGGCCAGAATGTGCTGCTTTTTCCCCTAAACTGGGTCAGGCAGCAGTGAACCAGAACAGTACAGAACAAGATGTTGGGTTGTCCTTGAGGCGATGCATAGATGGAGGATAGCTTTGGACGACCACGTAGCATCGGTTCAAGGGTGGCGTGGGAACATGACAACGTTGCCATTGCAAGGGTTTTGGGGGCGATTGTGCATAATTGACGCTCCTGCTATTCAATAATTTGCGTTTAAAATATTTTGTTTCGTGTTACAGATTAAAATACTACTTATATTGACAGTACTTTCAGGGGTTTGAACTTGCAAAAGCACAACCCTTCTGAGAGGTTTATTTCTCTCGTTTTGCTTCATGCTTCCGTTTTCAGACAATGATAGTCAGAGTAAATAGATAATAATACGTTTTTGATTTAGGATTTTATTTCTTAAAAGGAAGAAAGCTGTCCAAACCAACACACCCAGATGTTGAAATTGTAAATGCCACTTTGCTTAATCTTGATTTTTCAGTGTTCATCCACAAATCATCGATTAAGTCTCACTAGACACACCTTAGCTCGATCATTGCCAAACCTGCAGAATCATGAAATCTGTTAGGTAGAACCTGTCGGACAACATGAAGTAGGTCTTAAAAAGCAACAGATCATGCTCCAATGTTAATTAATTATAGGGCGTATGAAGATCAAAGTTATTTAAATCTGTTACCCTGGGAAAGGCTGCAAAGCTGTTTCTAAGTCATTGGTTCTCCAGTGAACCATTGAGAACCTTTATGCAAAAATGGAGAAAACACGAATTATAAAACTTCCCAGGGGAGACCGGCCTACTAAAATTACTCCAAGCTTGCGTTAAAGAACCCAAAATGAAAGCACCACAGCCCTCTGTTCCCGATTCAATGCTACTTGAGATACTTGGGGGAAAAATAGCCTCTGTGGGAAAGTTTCAATGCAAGCAAAATACGCTGCTGAGCAGAAGTAAAACATTTGCTAACATATAATGTATAGATTCCCGAGACCTTTGGAAAAGTGCAGGTGACATTACATCTGCCGTGCAATCAACATGGGAATGATCTAACCGCTGGGTTGTCCCCGCTGAGAAAATCCTCATGGGAGAAAGTCTGGCCATTAGGTTGTGAATATAAGCTCAAGCACACTTGGGTAATGAGGCAGAACTGATGATATGAAGCATACTAGCAAGTCCACTTTTGAATTGTGCTAAAAAAAAAATAACGGGAAGTTTTTGAGTGGCCTAATCAAAGTCTGGACTGGGACCTGACAAAGATGCTGGGGAATGCCTTTGATTTAGCAAAACCCTTTTGATGTGGCTAAATTAAAACAACCATACAGTGAACAGTGGGCCCAGGTTCCTCCACAACCTTGTAAGACTTGTTGCCAACAACTTTAGTTGCTACCAGCTGTGGAGAAATCAATTTATTAGATTTATTAGACATGGATTAGAATAGGGCTTGTTTGATAGTTGCCTTTAATGAAGGAATTCCTCATTTAAAAATCTAACTACAAACCTTTAAAGTCACTTTCCTGTTTTTTTTTTTTTTGTATTTAGCCAGGTTATTGCTGTCTGAAATTAGAAATTACTTTTATGATCTGAAACGTGTGCACAGCCAAAACTAAAGAGAGAAAACCCTTTATTTTTAGGCACTGTATTTGTCATTTTCTGGCGATGGGTTGCTTTTGCAAAACGTGAGGCATCAGCAAAAGAGGTAAATGGAAACATTTGAGGCCTTTTGTGTTTGAGGTAGGTACCAGCAGCGTTGTGTCAGTTCATGCCTAACAAGAACTAGTTTTAAATTCAGTTTAGTCTGGGTAAAATGAATCAATTGATATGAAATTTTGACCATAGGACGGGTAAATGCCACGGCGCGCTTCTGAAATCCTGACCCTACTTAAGCACAGTGTATTGTCCAGCTGCTCTAAACACCTGTCAAACTCTGTCATTTGGCCCAACTAAGTGTGAGAACCACAGTGGAAATGGGGTGAAATCTAAAATCTGCAGTTAAAGTAAAATAAACTTCATTTTAAACTCAGGCAGTTTAAAAAAAATTTAATTGGTTGGAGACACAGAGGAATGTGAGTCCACCGATTTAAAATAAATAAAACAAAATATACTGATTTTCTGGTGTGCCCAAAATCTTTTTTTTTTTGAAGGGTTTTGTTTTCAATTTTAATGTTTGTTTGCTTCTTGTTTGTTCAGGAGGTTGTGGGTTGTGTACCATGGGGTACGACGTTACGAGGTTCCAGGGTGAGGTGGATGAAGACCTCCTTTGTCCCATATGTAGTGGAGTACTAGAGGAACCGGTGCAGGTACGTATTTATTTCAAAGATTAGCCATTTATAAGGCTGTACACTGACATTAAGATGACTACACAACTTGGGAATGCCCAGATGATGAGGTCATTGCTTTAAGCCTTTAACTGCTTGGCAGCAGCTCAAATTTGCTGCTAACTTGTGACGACATGGGAAAATCAAAAGAAGTCAGGCAAGATATCAGGAAAAAAGTTGTGGACCTCCACTTGTAAGGTTCATCTTTACGTACAATTTCCAGATGCGTACAGGCGCCACCTTCATGTGTTCAAGCAGTTATAAGCAAGTTTAAGCAGCTGGTTGGAGAGCATCAACCATTCCAACTAAAACACTTTAGGGTTTCTGCTACATTTAATTAATCGTGGAGCACCGTCACGGCAAAATAAAAGCTGCCACACCTTCACAATGAAGTTTTTTTTTTTTTTATATAAAATATATGGTAAAACAATGTAAAGCATGAGATATATTTACCCTATATTATGTATAGCCTATATTTGTCCACTCCTACTAGCCATAATCCTTGTTTGAAATGGATTTAAACATCATGAAACGTTAAAATGTACTTTATTGTGAAAAACCAACATGGCCTGCTCTTTCCTGTATGGCTGCGAAGCTGCTAGTGGCTGCTGTGTTGCGCTGGTCTCAGGAGGGAAGGAAAACTAGAGAGGACAGTCTAGTGTTGCCCATTTAGCGTCTTTGTTGCTATATTTGCCGACTTTTCAGACACCCCCAGCAATTTTCTTTTAAAAAGCGACTAGCAACAATGACTTTTAGCAACTTTTATCGTTTAAATGGCGACTTTACCAAAAGCACAAGTCATACTGGATTCACTTTATTGTGACTCCCTCAGCGCTGTCTCACAGGCACACCACAGCTGCTGCTGCCTCGTCACATAATTATAGTTCTTAAAATAGTCTTTTTTTTTTTGTCCCTGAAACTCTTGCACTAAAATAATTCCCTTAATTTGATTCACACACTGCTTCAGTCACTCATTCACCTTTTTCACTTTGTGTGCCTGTGATAACTGTCTTTTTGCTACAGTTTGTTTTATGTCGTGTGGATTCAGGCAATGTAATAAAAGTCATAAATCATTTTGTAAAGGTAAGTTTTAATTCCAAACACACTGATCATCCTACCTACAAGTGGTAACCTATTATATGGTAGGATTCACGACAAAACTTCCCAAATTAAACTGTCATGTTCGATAGAGAAATATCCCGGACGAGCCCCCATTTATGTTACATCCCTAAGAATGGAAGTCCTGGAGGCAAAGGCTGTGATACAAAATGTATGAAATAAACCGAGCTACCAGCAACTTAAAACTTCTGAACTAAACCCGGCTCAGCCTAAAACGGATTTATTTTCCCGATTTCAAGGTTTCACACATAATTTAACAAACAACAGAAAGGAAGTGGTAAATTTAAGTATTTCCAAACTACAAAGAAAATAAAAAAACAAATCTTCTCTGACAAAAGGCCCCCTGGCTGGCCAGAAAACAGGAGAAAAACCCTCCATCAATCCATCCATTTTCTAATTCCCGCTTATTTCTGCAGGAGCTAGTACCCATCTCCAGCGGTCATTATGTGGGAGGCGGGGTACAGGTCACCAATCCGTCACAGGGAATCAAAAGCAGGGAACACAGGGAACCTAAAGCAATCAAGTCTTTAATGTTTGGAGACATGTCCTGTGGCATGAAGAAAAAGAGTTTAGCTACAAGGACCATAGTTACATTTGGCCAGAAAAAGGTCGAAGCCTGAGAACAAAGCCCCCTCAGTGAAGTATGGGAGTGGCAGCATCATGATGTGTGAATGTTTGTTTTAGAAAACAGATGGCCTCATGGGGAAAGAACCTAACGAGGCAGCGTCTCAGCTCAGAAGCTCAACCAGGAAGTTGAAGCTCGGGTACAGGTTGGTCTTCCAAATGGATGAAGACCACAAGCGGGTGACTAGATAATTTACAGAGTGAAGGTTAAGTTAACGGATAATCAAGTGAATGTTTTGGAGATGGCTAAGGTGAAAAGGTGTGGGTGTAATGCGGCCTACAAACGTCTCCCAGTTGCATCAGTAAGCAGTATTACAAGTCATACCGCTTCAAAGGCAAAAACACTGAGGAAATGTCTGCAAACTTCTGGATTTAAAGAAAGCAATCTAAAGAATTTTTTTTTTTTAGCATTCTGAAAAATATTAGCAATCTAAATGTGAGTTAAAAGCTTGAACTCTTGTCGTTGCAGGCTCCACACTGTGAACATGCCTTCTGCAATGCCTGCATAACCCAGTGGTTTGCCCAGCAGCAGATTTGTCCCGTCGACCGCACCGTAGTGACGCTAGCCCACCTACGGCCCGTGCCCCGCATCATGCGCAACATGCTGTCCAAGCTTCAGATCAACTGTGACAACGCCAGCTTTGGCTGCACAGCCACGCTGAGGCTGGACCAGCTGCAGTCACACCTCAAGGACTGCGAGCACAACCCGAAAAGGCCGGTCAACTGCGAGGAGGGCTGTGGGTAAGTCTCCTCCTTTTGGAGTTTTGTTAGTTGAGAACGTCTGTCGGATCATTTGGAAATCATAAAGTCTATGGTCTATTGATATTTTAGTTCTGTTTCCTGCAGGCTGGAAATGCCCAAGGATGAGCTGCCCAACCACAACTGCATCAAACACCTGCGCAGCGTCGTCCAGCAGCAGCAGACCAAGATTTCAGAGCTGGAGAAAACGGTGGCAGAACACAAACACCAGCTGGGGGAACAAGTGAGAGCCTTTTTGCTGGCACATTACCACAAAGACCAGATGACATTTACTCTAGTACTGATAAAATACGTTAAAAAAACTGTTGGAATCGGTCAATAATTTGAAAGTTGCAGCTTCTTGCGAAAGCAAATGTACCACGTTGGACTTTTCAGGCTTTTCAGCTTTTTTATCCCCTATAATAAAAAAACTCAATGCATTTTATTGGTATATTGGGTGAAAAACCAACACAAAGAAGTGCATACTTGCTTAGAAGAAGGAAATAGATGGGTTGTTTGGGAAATGCTCTGTCCCAGTCTCTATTCTGCTGCAGCCTGTACCAGGTTTCTATCCAGGATGAACATTCATTTATTAACCCAGAACAGATTCCATGTTCTTGCTGATACGGGTCGTTACCACAGCATGACGCCACCACCGCCACGTTTGAAGGGTGGAGATGGTGTCTTTGGCATGTACACCACGTGAATCATGTCTGGGCCCAAGCACCTTGTGGCTTTCTTTCAGCCTCTGGTCCATAAAGCTTTTTTAGAGCGGATGGCTAATAGTCAGGCTGTCAACAGATTCTTCTTCCTGAGCTTTGGACCTTTGCTTTGTTCATCCAGAGTTGCCTGGTTGTCCTGTCGGTTTAGGCAGAGGCACGGTTCTGGTTGAGATTAAATGACACACAGGTGGACCATTTACTGGTTAGGTGACTTCAGAGGTCAGTTAATTCAGTGGAATCAGAGCAGAGGCCTCAGATTACACATGCATGCAATGATTTTCATAATTTTAAGTATATTAAGACAACATAAGACAACATCAGTTTCCTTTCTTTTTCCAATTATATACCCTGTTTACACCAACCGTTTTTAACCGTGCCGAGACCAGTCCGAGCTTGGTAACCGAGATAACTATCGAGTGCAAATGGAACGCAAACTGAACTGAACTGAGCCAGACACAACCGGACCGCGCTAATTGCAGACCAGTTCCATGTGTGGGTTCGACTGTGATAAACCTCAACATCTGTCGTTGTTTCCTGCGTCTGTAAATACTTATTAGACGTTCGTTTGTCTTATCCATTTCCCAAAAGCCGACTCTATCAAGTAAATTCACCAAAAGTTGCCGTCTTCGCCTGACTCTGCTAACAACGAAATATAACCAAACATAACTTCCTGAATGTTACGGGCGCCGCCATTTTTATTTGCTTGATTTCGTCCTTCAATCCAAGAGAGCAGCAGTACCGCAGATCGTCACTAGGAGGCGAGGAAACCAAAGAACCGAGATAGCGTGATGTGTAAAACGGTCATCAGAACCAAGCTCGGCTCGGTTAACTGATCCAAGCTCGGACCGAGCTCGGCACGGATCGGTTTAACAAGGGTAGTGGAAATGGGGCTATAGACTACTTTATGACGGTCTGTCATTAAATCCAATTTCTTGTTGTATTGTGACAATATGTGGAAAGATTTATATATATATATATATATATATATATATATATATATATATATATATATATATATATATATATATATATATATAGAAACAGTGCTCAGAGTGCAGAAGAGGAATTGTTTGGGAACATGGAGAGGAGGCAAAATGAGAACAATGACCAGAGCAGATCCTGGCTGGTAAATTCTCCGGGACAAATGGATCAAATGCTAGATCTGTTAGGGAGACCTGTTGACCACCTTACAGGGTAAAAAGTGTCCCCTAAAATAGCAGGCGGTTTAGTTTTATTCCATCTGCTTTATTAAATTAGTTTGATGTAATTGCCCTTTCAAATGTCTGAAAGAAGCGTGTCTATTTTATGAGTTTGTTTTATCTGAAAGTAGCTGTTTCCAAAAAAGTAAGCAACCAGTAGCAGCAGTTAATGAAGTTATAAAAAATATAATAAACAAATAGCTATGAAAAAAAAATATTATTATTTACAGATTTTCTGTATCATTAGAAAATAGTGTCATATCAAGATGCTATCATTAATTAAAGGCACACAACATACTTTTTTTGTTATTTTAGATTTATTTTGCGTATATATGTTTTTTAACAATATTATTTTCCATTCATTTTTAATCTATGACAATACCTGCTATGCCTAATACTCTCAAATTTCACTTCCTGCACATTATTCCCCTCAAAACAATCGGTTGTTACAATTTCAATAAGTTTTTAGCTCTAAAGACTACGCAAAACAAAGGGGGGGGGGGCAATTAGTGCCCTGTGGCAGCGGCCTCAGTCACCTGTCTACTTTATGGGCTGCACTGAAATGCAATTTCCTCCCTGGGGGACAAATAAAGCAATTCAAAACCAGTGACCTTCATTTTTGGTGCTGCAGTTCTGACGCAGAGGCTCAAGTTGATGACATAACTCGTAGTGTCCCATTGTCCAATATTGCACACTTGTAACCAACACACTCAAACTCTTAAGTGCACTTCCGCCAGGTGCACACTTCACAGTGGGGCGTAGGGTGTAGTGTGAGTATTGGGATACGGCCATAGAAAGGTCAGTAAAGCTCTTGAACGTGCATCAGACCGCCCAGACAACACACACTAATGCTAGCCGTCTTTAGCTTCACGGGCGGCCCAACGACGAGGTTCTGTCTCTTCGAGCGAAACGACATACAAACGTGTTCAGTCTCTGTTGTCTATAAGTTAATGTTTCAATTATTGCTGGACGATATAGGAAAAAAAAGTATATCAATAAAATAGAAATAATATTGATCGATATCAATAATTATCAACAAATTAAAAACAAATATTTTAACCATTTTATGCTGTTGCTTAGTGACCTATTTTTAAATAAAGAACTCACAAATTGAATTCAAACTCAACCCTTTATTCAACCAGAAAAATAAACACGTGCTCTCTGAACTCTTTGAAGGGGGCGGAGCTTGGTGATGGAGCGTTCCTGGCTCTGTCTGTGATTGGTTGGGAGGATGTAGTGAACGTAATATTAATCTACATGATAGGCTATAATGCAAAAGGAAGGAAAACTGTTAATATATTGAACTTCTTATTGAACCTTTTTTTTCCTGTCGTCGATATACGTCTGTCGATCGATTTATATATCCTTATTTAATTAGTTTGAATTAATTTGTAAGTGGTACAGGAGCAGAATATAGTTTTCACAAGCGTAGAGCGCCCTTTTGCGGCTATACATGGTAATATTTACTCCTTGGTTCATGTTGGTTTAAAAACATGTTATATATTTGATATATAAGTCGCACCTGACTAGAAGTTTCAGGATCAGCCAAACTATGAAAAAAAAGTGTGACTTATAGTCTAAAAAATATGGTAATCATGAATTAAGGATTGTTGATTGGGGACAAAAATGTAACAAGAACGTGTCAGAAATTAAATCTCGTTACAGGAGTTTTTTTAGGTGATGTCTGTCATGTTCATAGTCTTGAATGTTACCAACTGATAAACTCTTTATTCAAAGTAAAATATTAAAATTTAAAGATATTGTTTATACAAAAATTTTGGAAATAATGTATAAAGCATTGAATAAAAGTCTTCCTTCTGGTATTCAGAAATTATTTAAGTTAAGAGAAAATAAATATAATTTGCGAGGTTTGTTTATATTTGAATGTGCAAAAGAGAAAAGTCAGATAAAGTCTAGATGTGTTTCAGTTATTGGTGTGAAACTGTGGAATGAATTGAATGATGAATTTAAGTTATGTCCTTTCTTGGTGAACTTTAAAAGAGTTTTAAAATGTAAAATGATAAAATCTTACGCTGTTATGTAGATCTATATATGTACTTGAATTTGAATTTGAAGAAATCCTGGTAGGTTGTAAGGTTAAAAAAATAGGGTAGGCAAGAATAAGCTTTGCTTCGGCCTATCCCTTTTTTGGTAAACTGTGAGTTTGTCTATTGTTTTTTTTTTTTTTTTCTTTTTTTCTTTTGCTGTTACTTGTGTTTAATGTGGACAATTTACCAAAATAAATAAAGTGATTGATTGATTGATTGATTGATTGATTGATTGATTGATTTTTTTTTTTTTTTTTATGTCCAGAAACGAGACATTCAGCTGCTAAAGGCGTACATGAGAGCGATCCGCAGCGCAAACCCTAACCTGCAAAACCTGGAGGAGAGCATAGAGTACAACGAGATCCTGGAGTAAGCCACGTTTCTATTGTTACCCCCCAGTCGATCCCCCTAAAAACCCAAAGCGGTTTCCTATTTTGTTTCTCACGCTTTCCCCCCCCCCATGTGTCTCCTCAGGTGGGTGAACTCCATGCAGCCGGCCCGGGTGACCCGCTGGGGCGGCATGATCTCCACGCCGGACGCCGTGCTGCAGGCCGTCATCAAGCGCTCGCTCATCGACAGCGGCTGCCCCCTGTCGATCGTCAACGACCTCATCGAGAACGCCCACGAGCGGAACTGGCCGCAGGGACTCGCCACTCTGGAGACGCGGCAGATGAACAGGCGCTACTACGAGAACTACGTTGCCAAGCGCATTCCTGGCAAGCAGGCGGTGGTGGTGATGGCCTGCGAGAATCAGCATATGGGGGAGGATATGATCCTGGAGCCCGGCCTGGTTATGATCTTTGCTCACGGCGTGGAGGAGATCTTATAACCCCGCCGCGGCCGTCAGTCTGTCCAGAGACAAGTGGGGATGTTTGGCCTTCACTCTGTGGAGTGGAAGAGGGTTTGTTTTTTTGTTTTTTTTCAAATCCTCTTCAAAGCGAAAGCTGCAAAAATCTGGCTTATTTAAAACAAAATCTTAGGCTCACTCCTAAGCTTGAAACTTATGCCTTAAAGTAAGGACAAAGACTTTTATGAACCTGGCAAATAGAAACATAATCTGATATCTAAGGTGAAATATGTTTACAAGGTTTATATTTAGTGCATTACGTGATCTGATTGTTCTGCTACTAACATAGTAATAAGCTTACACCCCCCCCCCCCATTTAATGCCCTCGCTTGTACAAATGCTTGTAAATACAAATAACTATATTGAATTCTAACTGTAATACTCACCACTGTAATTAGATTGTGATTTTTTTTGTTGATCTCGGTTCAGTTTGAGCCCGTGTTACCGTCTGGAGGGAAGTCGCCTCCGGAGATTTCTGTGCGCTTGCTTTATCGTTTAGTTTCCTGTGAACATTTCACAAGACGTCGTGCTTTTCCGCTTTAGATTGTTCAGACCTTCTGTGCCATTTGTTTTATTTATTGTGTTGCCTTGTTTTTTGTTGTTTTTTTTGTTTTGTTTTTTTTTGCAAACATATGATTGAAGATTTACCATTTATTGTATGGGAAACTGCCTTTTGGTGAATTTGAAGTTTGTTGGTGGACTTTAAAAAAAAAAAAATGCTTGTTATCTTCGTTGCCTCTGTTGTTCTTGTACGTCGGATCCAGTTGAGGTGTTTGATTTGCAGTTTAACGTCTGAAACGTCACTCAGTGCTATCTATGATATTTTTTTTTTTTTTTTTTTTTAAGAATTTAAATACTTCACTTGATGCTTTAGGCGATTTATTTTCTGACTGAATTGTAGAAGTTGAGTTTTTTTACGGCCGCCGGACACCTTTCAGCGACGCAGCGCGGCGAAACACAAGTTTGGAGATTGTATGAATATTTGTGAAGTCACACTTGATGCTTTTGCAAAGAGAAAAAAAAAAAAACTCTTTACCTTGAGTCACTTGCTGCTGTGGTAAGAGGAGCAAAACTTCAGATGATATGAAAGCTCTTACTGGCAGACTGCCCTTTTCTTTCTTCCTTGTTAATGTTTTTTTATTTGGTCTGTAATGTAAGGTGTGTTGTACAGGCAAGTAATAAAACTTTGAACCTCATGGTTTTCCTTGTGATCTAGACGCTTTTAAAATGAACTCTTGGTGTAATGCCAGCTTTCACCACGGCATGTCCTCGGAGGACCGCAGTTCCTTGGGAGGGCATCAGATAAAAAAAACAGCTTTGAGTCAGTAGACTGTGAGGGCGTTAAGGAGGTGAGGGCGGTGGGGAAGTTAAGTGGCGCCGCTTTGGCTTATGAAACTAAAGAGAGTCGAACCACTGGACTCAGACAGAGAGGTCTGACCCAACTCTTCCTCCTCCTCCTCCTCGCCGTCTATCCCGGACGCCCACATGATTCCCCTGCCTGTCATCCTCGTCCTCATTGTGGAGCCTAATCCCTCATTGTCGTGCTGGCTGGCATGAAATCATCTGCTTCACCAGATACCGTGGCTCAGTTATTCTCCACCGACGTCATTCGTTTCAGAGTCAGAAACCGGGCACCGCAAACGAACGAGCGAACGTCTCTTTATTGTCGTTGCACTAACTCAAAGTGCAGAACTCGAAGGTGCACGGAATGCATAAAACATAAATTTCACAGGATTCTTTAATTTATCCATTTATATATATATATATATATATATATATATATATATATATATATATATATATATATATATATAGAGAGAGAGAGAGAGAAGGTCGCAGTGGACCAGGACCATGAAGGTCCTGGGTTTGAACCCTGGGTCAGGCCTGCAGTCTTCCTGTTTGCATGTGTGGGTACTCACCAGGTACTCCGGCTTCCTGCCACAGGCCAATAACGCGACTGTTCTCTCCAAGTTGCCCGTAGCTGTGAGTGTTTCCTGTGATTGACTGCCCACCTGTCCAGGGTATACTCCACCCCTTTGCCCAATGAGCCATAAGGATGGGCATCAGCCACCGCACAACCCTGCATGCATAAGATAGATAGATAGATAGATAGATAGATAGATAGATATCTTTGTCATTTTGTATGCACAAAGTGCATAAGCAGATAAAGTAAATAGCAGAGGTGTCAAGTAACGAAGTACAAATACTTCGTTACTGTACTTAAGTATACTTTTTAGGTATCTATACTTTACTCCATTACTTATTTTTCTTCCTACTTCTGACTTCTACTCATTACATTTTCACACAAGTATCTGTACTTTCTATTCCTTACATTTTTAAAACAAACGTTACTCGTTACTCTTGGCTTCAGTTTAAAATTTATAAATATTTATTTCACGAAATGTGCGCCATCCAATGCAGATCATTGGCGCCATCCACACCTAGTGAGAACTAATGTAATTGGATGAGTTATATAACGCAAACACTCATTGGTTAGCTATTCTATAGCTATTCTCTCTTTCTTTCTCTCTTTCTCTTTCTTTCTTTTCTCTCTCTCTCTCTCTCTCTCTCTCCCTCTCTCCCTCTCCCCCCCATCCCTCCCTCCCTCTCTCCACACACAAACTACATAGAATGTTTTTGCACCAAAGGGTACAGTTTACCTTAGGTATTTGATGGAACTCACACATTTATGTTCTGGCAGTTCTGCAGGCTTAATCTGTTTGAAATTAAATTCCAATAAAGTTTGAGAGAGAACATGCTCCTTGAGTGACTTTGTCTTTGGCTAATGGGTTAATGATTATGTTGTGTCTTAGGCCACATGTAGAACTAATCAGTGTTTAAATTAAGCTTTCAATTCATATAGTGGCATTTTTTTAAAGGTTACTTTATACTTTTATACTTTAAGTAGTTTTTGGAGCACATACTTTTTCACTTTTACTTGAGTAAAGAGGTCAAGTTGATACTTCAACTTTTACCAGAGTGTTTTTAAACTGCACTATACTTCTACTTAAGTAACAAATGTGTGTACTTTTGACACCACTAGTAAATAGATGGTTTACATACGTAGACAAACAGGTTATGTGGTAGTGGGGGGTCACAGCTCAGCAGACTGACTGCACAGTGAAAGAAACTGTGCTGGTACTGATGCACTGGAGGGGAGTAATGTCTCCAGGGTGAGAGGGGTCAGCTTTTAAGCAAAGCTGCAGGTGTTTGGATTCTAGGCCTACAGTTCCTGGGGAGGTGGGAGGTTGCAGCCAAGCTTGGCCTTGTCCCTGGCTGCAGCGAAGCAGACTGTGACAGCTGATGTGAGGATGGACTCAATGACGGCAGCGTAGATATCCACCATCATCTAAATCCTTTGTCAAACCCTGCCTGGTGGGGTTCTGCTCCCTCTTGAGCTCCTGGGGGTGGCAAGGAAGCAGAATGGACTACATCTCTTCCTTGAGCCAAACAACTGTTCATCCATCAATTGGAGCAATTGTCTATACCCGCTTATTTGTGCAGGGTCGTAGAAGACTTGGTGGCTATCTCTAGCAGCCATTGGGCAAGATGCAGGGTCCACGCTGGGCAGGTTATCAGTCCAGTCACAGACAACCTAAGAGTGGTTTGGAGAGACCTAACAGTATATGGGAGAACCCCTTCATTCAGGGACCACATGCAAACTCCACATAGAGAGCTTGCATGGATTTGAACCCACGACCTTAACGGCATGTGCAAAAATGCCATAAATACAGTTGCACCTCAGCTAAAATAATTCACCCCCCAACTGCAAACGAGGGTTTTTCCAGCAAGAAACACATAAAGGGGCAGCTGACGGCAACGAATCAACCGAGGAACAATTTAAACAGCGCCACACAACTAAGTACTGTATCACAAGTGGTTTCTCCAAATTGTTTCCAAAAACATGACTTTCAGAGATGACTGCGGTCTGAAAAGTAACCAACCCCTTCGTGACAAGCAGAAGAGAGAGGAGTCCCCTGTTCCTGTTGGGACCTGCTGCAGACATTCATAGCCAAACTGACAGCAGATAGTTCTGGAGAATCTGTGCCTGATTATCATGGAAGGAGGGGCTCTTTGCATTATAGTTTAATAAGACTATTATTATTATTATTATTATTTATATTATTATTTTTGCTACAAATGCCACCTGAGATTTTCAACAGGGCTCCTGCAGCCAAGCCTTGGTGGACTTTGCGCTGCTGGAGAGTCCAAGGCCAAGGCTCAGCCTCCTCCCAGCCCAGGCAGCTCCCTTGGAGCAGCGCGCACTGCGCTTTCCGCGGCCATTTGTTTACTAAAAGCATTAAGTGTATCCCGCATTGATTTCCTTTTAAGTGATCCTAATGGCAAGAATCGTTTTGACGAGAATCACTTGACGGCTCCTCTGCGCCTGTGTGAGTGTGTTGGTTTGGTGAGGAGGGGTGTGTGCACGCAGGGAGCAGCCGAGGCGGCGCTTATGGAGGGATGTTCTCACTCACTCTCTGCCCTGCACTAGTTCACCGCTTTCACTCCCACCGACTCCACCGCCTCGGCTTGAAGTTGGCCGCTCTCCGCCTGCTCCTCCTCGGCTGGAGAGGAAAGCAATTAAAAGCCAAAAAAAAAAAAAAAAAAGAAAGAAAGAAAGAAAAGGATTTTTGCCCGGGCTGCGCCGCGACGGAGCGTCGACAGGAAGGTAAAAACAAACCCAAAAATAAGAATAATAATAAAGCGACCCGCCGCCGACTGTACGCGTCCGGACTCCTGCTGATTGAAGTTTGGCTGCGCGTTGATTTTTATTTTATTTTTTTAGAGCCAGATGAACACCAAGCCTCTCTGTTTCTCTCTCTCTCTCTCTCTAACACACAGAAGGATTATTTTAGTCGAAATAAAGGGCGGCAGGGACGGAGGGAGGGAAGGGGGGTGCTGTGCGTTATCGGTCTGCACATAGTCATGTGGGTGCTGCAAATGAACGCACTGCGCTGCCGTGCCTCGTTAAATGAGCACAAAAAAAAAGCCAAACAACAGCCATTATTATTTCAGTTCCCTTTTGCAGGCTCCTCTTCGCGTCCACTCCGGACGCGTCCTCTGCTCGTGTGCGCGCTGACATGTCGGATTTCCCCCGGACTCAAACTGTAGATGTTGCTCTGTGTGAACTGTCCGGATGATTTACGACCCAATATATGCCCGTCACTGCCATGGGCCCGGTGAGCAAACAGGTTTATGTTTCCCCCCCATGTGATAGGACCCCCCCTATCCTCCCTCACCCCCCCATGTTTGTGTGTGTGAGTGTTGCAGGAATAATGTGCTGTACTGGCGCTGGAAAGCCCAAGCAAAACAAACATTAAATGTCCCCAGGGAGGGGGCGCACTATATTTGTCAGCACTGGGATGGCAAATAATTATGATAATGATAATAATAAATCCTTTATGGCGGGAATTAGGCGTTGGTCGGTGCCACTTATTCTGTGAGGTCATTGTTACTCAGAGCTCCCTTTTGACTGTAATAGTGAGTGTAACTTTCACTTCTTGCATTACCTGGGAAGGAAAGACATTTAATCCGTTTTTTTTTGTTGTAATTTTTTTTTTCTTATTACCGACATCAATTAAGTTTTTGTTGTCATGTTGTCAGCAGGCAATAATAAAGACAGGGAGTAATTGATTTTCTTTATTACAGCGCATTATGCGTGTTGATATTTACGTCTGTGGACACCTCAGCCTTCCTGTTTATTTGTTATTACTACATTTGAGGCTTGGAACCTTTGTAATTCTGTGATCTGTTCCTGTTGAAACATTTCGAGATGCAAGGTGACCCGCACTGTGATCTGAGAAATGACATCAGTGGTTGCTAAGTCTAATTATTTCACTTCTCTAAAAATAACAGATCTGTCTCGTCTTTATCCATCACTTCCTTTATTATATCACCATGCTGCTGGAGTTAATTAATACCAAACGTGGCATCCACAAGACGGGCCAGACTTTATAACGGGGTTACAGGGCAGCAGCCGCTGGGCCATGTTTATATTTATTTAAATTTTTTTGGGAGAGGGAACACAATGTTTTACTTCTTCTTTTTTAAATTTATGCATATTTTGAAGACATTGCACTTTATGTTAAACTCATAGGCTCATGTCGGGTAAGGTGTTTTGATATGGTTAGACTTTAATTAATAAGAACAATACTCAAGTATGTTAAAATTGTAAAGTCATCGACCCGAACCAGTTGGTAGCACTGTTGTCGTGCAGCAAGAAGGTCCTGGGTTCAAATCTCAACCTGGGGTGTTTCTGCATGGAGCTTGCTTGTTCTCCCTGTGCATGCATGGATACTCTCCGGGTACTCCAGCTTCCTTGCACAGTCCAAAAGCATGACCATTAGGTTAATTGGTCTCTATAAATGGGTGTGATTGTGCAGGGTTGTTTGTCCTGTGTGCCTCTGTGGTGCCCTGTGACGGACTGGCGACCCGTCCAGGGTGTACCCGACCTCTGGCCCAGTGAACGCTGGAGATAGGAACCAGTCTATTATGAAACAGTTTGGTGTCTACGTTTAGAAGCCTTTTTCCAATGCCTGGTATGTAATAATGTAATAAGTACATTTCTTACTTATATCTTGTTAAGTACTGCAAGTTTTAGAGTTGGGCATAGAAGCTTTTGCTTCTGCCCCCTTTTTTAGGTCACCTTTTTTCATTGTTTTTATGTATTTGTTGTGGAAATTTCTGTTTTGTGACTGAAGAAAATGTACTCAAACTCCCCCCAAAAACCATATAGATAGATAGATAGATAGATAGATAGATAGATAGATAGATAGATAGATAGATAGATAGATAGATAGATAGATAGATAGATAGATAGATAGATAGATAGATAGATAGATAGATAGAGTAAAAAATACATTTAATGTTTCACTTTCAGCTAGTGGATTTGTAAGCGAACTGGTTAAGCCCCACCCCCCTACACCCTTCCAAAAAAAAAAATTTAAATAAATAAAAAGAAAGAAAGAAAAAAAAAGAAGCTGTATAGTTGTATGACAGCATTTTACCTCTCAAGTCTGGGCAGGTTTTTTTTTTCTTTTCTTTTTTTAATTTTCTCTATATCTGAGAGCAGCTTGCCGTTCTGCAAGGCTGCCTCCACCAAAAAAAAAAAAAAAGCTATTATATAAGTCACATTCAAGTCTGAAATCGGAGTGATGGGCAGTCCTCACTTTGAAGCTGGGGAGCGAGCAAAGCCTCGCCTACATTTTCCAAGA
Organism: Fundulus heteroclitus; assembly: GCF_011125445.2. Taxonomy (NCBI): domain Eukaryota; kingdom Metazoa; phylum Chordata; class Actinopteri; order Cyprinodontiformes; family Fundulidae; genus Fundulus; species Fundulus heteroclitus. The sequence goes on along the minus strand of NC_046361.1, from coordinate 32,729,527 downwards.
AATCTGTGATTCATACGGCTGCGAACGTCGTTTTTTTTGTCTGTTTTTGGTTTCTTTTAGAATCTATTTCTGCGATGTTCCACTTTATCTGGTGTTTCTCCTAGGCTGAGCTGGTAGTTTGCATAACATTGAATTCCTCAGATAACACCATGCAGCAACACACAAGGGGATGCCTTGTTCAGTAGATTATACTCAGCTTTGAACACACGGTATTGAAATATTTTAATGTAACTATTTTTATTATTACAAAACAACTGTTATGAGACTCTCATGGTACGAAACCCTTGAGCAAAAATGCCAGGATTTCACGATTTCATGGTTTTGGCCAGCTACGGTGGTTTTTGTGCAGAATAATCTAAATTTTGGCAGTCTGCCCTTTATACGATAGCACAAGTATAACAAGCTGGTACTAGCTGGGTAATTAGAGGAGTTATCTACTGCCTGTAGTATGTCAACCATAGTTTTATAACAGCATTAGCTTAATAAAATTGAGAAGTTGCATTTTTGTAGTGTCCACATAATGACCACCTATCTGTCTTTTCTTTTGCAACAGGAAATATTTCCAAATGGCTAAACTTTTTTGAGCCATGTGGCCATCAGTGAGCAGCAACATGTGGGGGAGGGATGAGTTTGGGTTGCCATGTGCTCCAATAAGATGGAAAAAAAACTCCCATGACTCTTGTAATTTCTAGCGCCTCATTAAAAAGCAGTTTTAAAGGGGACATATCGTGCTTTTTAAAGCCCTCCTTGTCATATTAAAATCATTCAGTTGTGGCCACATCCACGCAAAGCCGAACAAAGCCGAATTAAGATATCCTTACAGAAATGTTTGAGTGTAATGATGAAACCGCCTGAAGCCCAACAAGTCGTAAATAGGTGTTGTAATACGTATGCCACGCCAGTGGGTGGCGCAGTACTGCGGTGACGCACTGTAGGAAGAAGAATAGATATTTGTTGCAATCACTGCTGGAGTAAGAAAAGTTGCTTTTATTTGGACCGACGACGAGGTGGAACATCTTCTTCGAGTGACACTTAAATACAAGACCGGGAAAGCAAAAAAAACAGAAGGTTGAAAGCGAGTTCATGGGAGACTTTTCAGATGGGGATCGCAGTTATTGTTGTTTTTGGGAAGGCGGTGCATGCGTGTTAAAGGGGAAGCGCGGCCTATGTAGGGTCGCGCCAGTATCTAGCCGGTTATGCGTATATGGGTGTCACGACTCACGACGGAGGCGCCACAGACGGCGTCTTCAAACCTATCCACTCTGGGAGTTGGTATCAGATGTAGTTGGTTTGGCGGAGGCTCCGTTGTGACGGGACAACCCAACCGACAAAGAGGCTTGTCGTATACACCCAAACTCAGGTTCGTCTAGACGGGGCCTGAGAGTAACAGATTCTGGTGCTGTCTCTTTAAATGCAAATGAGGCGCTTTATACCACGCCCCCCCTCCAGGTTGCACAGCGTTACACTCCAACCCGTTTGGCCATTTTTGTAGTTTGCTGAGGGGACGTTGTAATGAATTAGGGGGTAAAACCGCCAGCAACCGAACATTTTCATTTATCTACTTGTAGCTCCAGGTTCCTTCAGCTTGGACTACAAAATCACAAAAAAATATATAAAAATATATCAATAGCGGATTTGCGAAATTTGTTAGCTGGTGGTCCATGACATTGTTTAGCAGTCCTGCACCAAATACCGTTATTCTTCAAAAAACATAATAGAGAAAACTGAACAGCTTGAAAAATATGACCCAAACAGAAAATAAAGATATCTGCACAGCACCAGGAGAGACTAAATTCACATTTTCTGCACTCCTAGAGACTTTAAGTGCACAGCAAAATGTATTTAAGGGCTAAAAAAGTGGATTTTCATCATATGTCCCCTTTAACTATAGGAATGGTATAGTGGGAAATTGTTAGTTTTGAAACCGCCTCTTTAATACAGAGAAGATTTTAAGCTTTTATTTGTTTTTAAAGCTTGGTAGAGGTAGAAATGTTGGGGTGACTGAGGTTTTTGTTTTGTGGCCACATCTCGACAATCGTTGAACCCGCACTTTTTTAAATCAACGCTCAAGATTTTTTTTCCATCCAGACAGGCTTTTAACACTTAAAACTGTGGTGACACTACTCCGTGTTCAAGGTTACTTTATCAGTAAAACGTCGGTGGGATTGTTTTACAGTGGTTCAAACTTCAAAACTTCTGGTTTTATCTGGTTTTTAACCTGTTTCCTTTTATACCTCTGTATATCTTTGGTTACATATTGCTATTTGTGAAGCTCTTTCATCACCATTATTGTGGATGTGGAATGGACCAACCAAGATTAATTTGGCTGATAAAACCTCTGCATTACTTAATATTGGTAATTGACCCATGTTTATTTCTAAATGAATTGTACTCCTTTTTGCAAATTAAAAAAAACGCTCATTTGGGCGTTCAATTGTTTAAGGCAATTAAGCCAATTGAATCAACTATACAAATAGGGCCGACCTTACATTTGGCAGTACTGCTGTAAATAAAGCAGCTGAAGATGTTCCCCAGAGCTTGAAGGAGTAGAGGTACAGAAGTGTATGTTTTTCCTCTTCAGGGTTAGTAGATTGTAGTTTAACCTGCAAAGCGACCCCCTGAGCTGACAGACCATTTATAGTAACGGAGTATTCCCATGTCGGCGCAGTGACTCACCATCTCATCTGCACGTTGAAGGCCGTTTAGAGCAGGGCCGCTATTTTTGAAGGGTTCTGGCATGGGAGGATCAGTAGTTGGAGAGGGAAGACTCAAAGCTGACCACGGGTCCCCCTCCTCCCCTCCTCCCCTCCCCTCCAGCCCGTGGATCCTCCTACCTGTTAGTCACCCGTGGCGGTGCTTTGACAGAGAGCAGCTGATGGAGGGAAACACTTTCCATAGCAACCGTGCACGTCGGTCCTTCCCCTCTATTAATCTGATGCAATCTGCGCACACTTCGCTGAAGAGAAGTGTGGCAGTTTCAGGACAAAAAGCCCAACACTATTTGTAGACTGCCTTCTCTTTTTTTTTTTTTTTTTTTTTTTTTCTTTTTCTTTTTTCAGAAAACCCAAAACAGTCTTTTCCAACCACAGGATGACAAAGTCGGTGACTTACACTCTGCAAGAGTTGCAAAACAGCAGATTTCCTTGACACAAGCCGTGGGTGTTCTGAGAGCTTGCACAAACACCCCCCCCCCCCACCCCCCACCCCACCCCCAGTGGAAAAAAGGTCATCCCCGAGTGAAAGAAACTGCTTTTTCTTTTCACGCTCTTGTTGTTGTTGTTGATGATTTAACGAACAGAAATGAAGATTAATTATTGGGTTGCGTAACTTTTCCGAGGGATCGTGCCTCGGGGTTTTCCAGCTAAGCGGCGCTAGATGCAGGTCAGGATTCTCACAGAGATGAATCGCTTTCTTGAGCTGTTGCTTTTCTTACCGCTGTTGCATTTACACGTTACTCCTATTTAAGGAAACCGACCCGTCACAGTGTGCGCCCTTGCTCGTGTATTCCGGGGCCGATTACGTGCAACAACAATTTGTTTAAACAAAATCACATTTCGGCTCGTCTGTCAGCGGCGAGAAACAAACTGCCCGACAGTTAAGTGGCTCCGCTCGTTGCCAGCACCCAGATCTTTGACGTCTGCACGCGAGAAACTTTTTCCACATAAATGTTTCTATAAAGGAGCATAAACAGATTCCTCATAAAGCATCTGCCATCTAACTCTTGAGTCCCACACTGGGACCAGAGTCGACCAAACGGTCCGTATTTAGTCTTTTTTTAAACACAATGGTCTTCCTGAAACCTCCTGAAATGTTGAGCTCCGTCGTTTAGTTGATGCTGTTGTCGTTTTAGATGCCTCTCCCGTGTTTGTTTGCCCGCAGACAGCCAGCTCTGAATATATTATGCCGTTCATTTCTCCACTAAGTAGCACAAGGGACGCTTCTTCCTGTTCTCCATGTTCCGACTGGTCCTGATTCCCCCCCAGCATCAAGCATGCAAATCATTATCTAATCAGGAAGCCAGGAATCAGATTACTCAGATAGGATCAGGATCGCGTTAAAGTAGACAAAAAATGATGATGATGATGCTCGGTTGGTAAGGAGACAAAATACAGGTGAAACCAGATATTTACAGACGCTGTATAAATCGACACATAACCTTCTTTTTCCTCACTATCTGTTAGATCGGACTCACTTTTCGCAGTTTCAGGTCACTTAGGATGACCAAAAATGATCTATATATGTTCCCTTTTTTTTCTCTAGAATCAAAAGTTTACATAAGCTTAAATTACTTCGCCTTTAAACAAATGAGGAAAGTCAGAACGATGATTTTTTTGGGTCATTTTCAACGTTGGAGTTATTTAAATGCACACCTGTAGGTGTTTTTAAAGGCAACACCTCAAACACGCAACTTCTCTGGGTGACATCATGGAAAATGGGAGTGTGGGGGGGGGAAGAATTGGCAAGATATCATACAGAGAAGTGTGGACCTTCATAAGTTCGGTTCCGCTTGGAGGAATAATTTGCAGATGCCTGAAGGTGTTGCTTTAATTTCTTTAAACGGCTTTGTGCCAGTGGAAACACCGGGTATTAATGCGTTTTGATGCCAAACGTGTACGTTTCAGCCCTGGAGCAAAAACCAACAACTTTGTGAAAAAAGGTTTGGGCTGAAATATCACTCAAGAGCGCAAAAACGGCATCACTCCAGAAGCAACAGAAAAAATAAAGATTAGAGCTTAGAAACTCACCGAGGGACAAAAAAACCGGAGCAAAGTTGTGTGGTCTGGTGAAAACGAGGTCGCAAAATCATAAACTTGACCATTGCTGCAGTTAGAGGAGGAAGAGGGAAGCTTGCAAACCCGAGGACATCCTCCCAGCTGAGTAGTATGGGGGTGGCAGCATCTTGTTGTGGTTTTTTTTTTTTTTTTTTTTTGCTTTTCTCTGCTGCAGGAGGGACTGGTGCACTCTGTCAAATAAGTGCATCGTGAGGACAGAACATACATGCTGAAGCAAACCTCAAAATGTCAGCCAGTTAAGTTAAGGCTTGGGGGTAAATGGGTGTCCCTGAAAAGGCGCGTGTGTGTTTGTTGTTGTTGTTTTTGCAGCTAAGCGAGAACAGTTTTTTTACTAGTACAGTGAGGACTTTGATGTAAAGTGAGGACAAAAAAAAAGGTCCTCACTTTCTTTTTCTGGGCTAGGGGTTAGGTTTAGGACTAAGGTGTTAGTTAGGTTTAGGTTAGGTATAAACCCCCAAAGGTTAGGGTTAGGCCGTAGAAAGGCTTGAAGATGAATGGAGGACAAGGCACGGTCCTCACTATGCATATTAAACAAAGATGTGTGTGTGTGAGAGAGAGAGTGAGGCGGCCTTTAAACCAGACTTGGTTACACCAAGTGAGAGGAGCAATAAGCCCAAATTCATGAAAAAATCCCCAAAACATTTGACCAATACAGTTTAAAAGGTGGGCACAGTTGATGGCACCGTTGCCCTGCAGCAAGAAGGTTTTGGGTTTGAATCCCAGCCTGCACGGTGTTTGCATGTTCTCCCTGCGCATGTGTGGGTTCTCTTCAGGTTCTCCAGCTTCCTCCCACGGTCCAAAAACATGAACTGGTCTCTCCAAACCTGCCTTAGGTGTGAGAATCTGAGGTTAGACTTTCTCTTAATCTGGCGTTAAGCAAATAGAAATAATTTAGATTAGCCTAACGCACCTAAAAACGGGAGTTTAGTCTGATTTATTGTTAAACATTGAGCAAAAAAAAAAGAAAGAAAGTTTCTTTTTTCGTTCAGTGGTTTCAGTCGATACAGTGTTGCTCACGTCAAAAACAGGAAACGAGGATCATTCAGACGTTTCTAAAATAAGAGATACACAATCAGAGGCCTATTTTTAGTCCATTTATGAGCCCGGAGCACATTTTGCGGGAATAAGCGGCGGATCAGAGCCGGTTAGATTTTTTATTAACGATTCCTTCAGGTGTCCCCTCTGCTGTCCACGCAGGGCCCGGCCCGCCTCACCGGGCCGCACAAACACGACTGCTAGGCAACGTCGCCGCTGACCTTTGGAGGGAATTAAGCGAGGACGGCGTGAACCTTTCAGAGTCCAGCGAGAGTAAATGGATCCCAATCACATGCAGGGAGGGCACGGTATACCCGGGCGTTGTTTTGTTGCTTTTTCTCAGTGCATTCTTTGTGCTTTGAGTCGTCCGATTGTCTGCTCGGTGCAGGCACCCGTCGCTGATTCGAGCCCCAGCTGCAGCTGAATGTGTGATAAAACCTGGGGACAAAAGTGTGAACGAAAGCTTCAGAGTGATCCTCTTTTCATCAGCCTGCACTGAGAAACATCACGCACTTTGCTTTTATTCTCTGTCCCTGAGGTTGACTGTGTCGGTATAGGGAGAGGTAATAGATCTATACAGAAGCTTGTTTTCATCTGTACTTTCATTTAGTATAAAGGGTTTTTGTCACGTTATCTACAGTGAAAGTCTCGTTGTTTTTCTGTAAATTTATTTGAGCCGATACTGAACGTTAGCCTTTAGGTAAACAGAAGGCTGTTTATGGCTTTAAAGTCTTCACAGTAGACAAGCTTTTGAGTTTTTTTTTTACTCTCCCAAGCTTCTGATGGCTTTCACTCTGCAGACATTGATTAGTATTATCAGTATTATCTGGTATAATGTAAACTTCGTTGCCTAGTATGTTTAAAGAAGCTGTTTTCGGTTTTGCTGCTCTTTTATTTCCCATTTCTGGTGCAGCTGAAGTTTCGATTCATTTAAAACGTCGTCCTTTAATACTTTTTTTTGTTTTAGTGTAATACGGGCAGGTTCTCATGCAGCTTTTCTTTTTATCATCGCACAATTAAACTAAACAGCTTACTGTAAACCAGCTTCACAGCAACATACTCATCTGCAGTTAGAGAAAAGGAAGCCTAATAGTTGCAAGGAGTACAGAGCAGAAAAGTAAAAAAACAAAAACAAATCTGTTTTAGCTGATGAGCACATGTGAGAGCACATTAACTAGATGTTTTCTTTATTTATCTGAAATGATTCCATTTCCTCCTCGTGCATATTTTAAACGAACATTAGCTCGTTCATTTCCTAAGAGCACATGTTATCTCTTATGGAGCACATTATGCCAGAAGTGATGGAAAAGATCACATTCCTTCGGTAACACAATTGTATCTTAACTCCATTATGTACCTCATCAGTTCTGGAATGATTAGTGTTTGTTTTTGTCTCTCCTCTATGACAACAACATGAAACAGGATGTTGTTACCTGTCCATTAATTCATTTCCCCTTAATCATTAATGAGGTGTATATTTTCCTGCCTCTCCTCGGCCATAACAGACTTTCCTTCCATTAAGGGTTTAAAGGCACACCCAGTAGCGGAGGAAGCTTTCGTAACGATGCTCACCTCGTGCTTGAAAGCTGCCCTCCAGGTCAGTTCATGCAGCACTCATGAGCTCCTCCGCTGTGTCATTTTCAAAGGTGTTGCTCACTCTCAGCTTCGTGTGACATTTAAGTGTCTTCCTTTCCAAAATACGAGGGGAGGTCCCTCTGCAGCCCAGATTGGCTGTGGTAGCCTTGCGACTAATATGTCGTTGTTAAGCTGCTAATTCTTGCAGACCACACCGCTGCTTGACATTTACTAAACCGACTGCATCCGATGTTTGACTCTTTTTTTTTTTTTTTTTTGGACGCTGATATAGGCCAGAGAGAGACAGAGAGTGTGTGAAGCAGATTTTTGGGTGCAGAGAGTCCCCAGAGCCGATGTATCATGGGTGCTGTTCGTCTGAAACAGTTTCTGCCTGACCCGGTTTTGACTGGCTAGCTGCACGTTTGGGTGGGTCTGACGGAGACGTTTCGTAGGCGGCACAGCGCGTGTCTTTCTGAGTTTGTTGGGAGGCTCCGACATATGAGGAAAGTTAACCTTCAGGGTATTTGGTGTGCTGGACCAAGTCAAATTACTGCTAAATCATGAAGTGGAAAGACAAATGTGTTTTTATTTTTTTTCTAAACCAGGACATTTGAATATTATAGTCTGGCTTATGCATTCAGCCTCTCTGAGTCAACCCTCTGTGAAACCAGCTTTTACTTCAGTTGCAGCTGCAGATGTATTAGTGAATGTCTCTTATCAGCCGAAGCTTTTGGGCAATCTTCTTTGCAAAATCGCCCAAGCTCAGTCAGATTGGATGGAGAGAGCATCTGTGAACGCACCTTCCCAAGGCTTGCCGCAGAGTCTGGACTTTGACTGGGCCGTTCTAACACGCGACTACGAGCTGATTTAATCGCTCTGCTTTCGCTCTGAACCTATGAGGCCACTGCCCTCCTGGTGAGGGAGAAAAGTCATCGTGGTCTCAGGTTTCTGCAGCTTCTAACAGGTTTCCCCCTCCAGGAAAGGAAGGGCCATCGACTCTGACCAGGTTCCCCCGTCCCTGCTGAAGAACGAAGATGCTCCCACCTCCACATTTTGCCGTGGCGAGGGCTCGTTCAGGGTGATGTGCAGCGTTAATTCTCCGCCACACTTAGCGATTTGCATGTAGACCTAAAAGCTTTATTTTGCTGTCCTCTGACCAGAGAACCTTTTTCCCTCACTAACGCCGTGTCCCCCACACCTCTTGTGACAAGCAGCAAATGGGACCTCTAATGGCTTTCTTTCGGCAAAAGCTTTTTCTCTTTTTTTTTTCTTTTTTCTTTCCCCTTGTCAGTTTTTCACAAAGGCCAGATTTGTGGATGGAATTGCTAACTAGTCGTCCCTGTCAGCAGATTCTTGCACCCGAGCTGTGGCTCTCCGCAGCTCCTTCAGAATGAACACGGGCTTCGTGCCTGCTCCTCTGATTAATCCTCTCCCTGCCCACCCTGTTAGTTTTAGACGCTCGGTCAGGACTTTGGGGGCTTGAAAAATCGCGACAGGCTCTCTCTCCATTCGTGGATGACGGATTGAGCGGAGCCCGGTGAGAGGTTCAGAGCTTGGTGTATTGTTTTCTAACCGAACCCAGCGATAAGCTTCTCCACGGGTTTCTCGCTGCGGTCCCTGGCCTTCGTGATGCCGGGTTTGGTCGCTAAGGTTCTCAGAGGACGGCTGGGTTTATAATGAGATCAAACGGCACGTAGCTGGACACTTTTCTACTTATAGGACGACTTTGTGAGACATTTAGTTGCCCTGGACTTTATTTAGGGGTGTCAGAGTAGAGGGGGGTTGAATCAGAAAACCTTTGAAAACCGTCCAGTTTGATTTTAATTCAGTACTTTGTGTTGATTTTACTGCAATAATAACTTATTATAACGTGTATTTCTGCGTGTGCAAACTTCTGTTTCTTCTCGCTGAAGGTTGGAGGTAAGATTCTTCTTCTGTCGGGGCTACCGTTGTGGATTTCTACACCGCGAGACGAGGAAGATGCTATCTCTCGCTTGCAGCCATGCTTTTATGTTTCACAAAGACGCCGTCTGCTGTTCACCCACCTTCTCTTTTTCTCCCCGTCTACGTCTCACCGTTTCTCTCGCCTGTGTGTGTGTGTACACAGGCAGGCGGTTAGTGCAGAAAGCAGGCATCATGTCCACCCCCACAAACCCAGAGGTGAAGGAGCTGAACCCTGTCGACTTCATCCAGCTTCAGCAGTATATTGAATGTGAGTAGAGACAGACAGGCAAGCAGGCGGCTGCTGCAGCGCTTAACATCCCTCCCCACACACACACACTTCCACCCACACACTCTCATTTACCCTCGCTCATGATTTCTCATATCTGGAGGCAGCAGCAGTCTACCACTTTTTTTTTTTTTTTTTTTTTTGCAACTTAGTCATTAAAACATTTACTTGTGCTCTACTTAAATATATATTCTTTAATGTATTATTTAAATAAACGGCCTTGGAGGGACGAAGCTTTCATGAGTAATTACAGAAGCGCACATGCAGCCCTGGGTGACCTCTGTGCTTGTGCTTGCAGACTGCAGCTTGAAGGTGAAAGACGTGCTGAGGGAATTCGATAAAGACGGCCGGCTGGCCCAGCACAGACACGGAGAGGTGAGGGGACTGCGTGTCCCGCTGCACTCAGACGAGTCGCCCCTATCCCCCCCCCCCCCCCCCCCCCCCCCCCACGGTGACGTTATAGCTGCACGAGGAACAAAATGATCGCACCGAGCACAGCTGTTTGGTGCGAAGCGGCACCATGATTCATGTGTCTCGTCGGTTATTAATAATCCCGGGCTGCTTAATTAGAATTTCAACCTATCGATCATGACGTTAAGCTGTTGCCACTGAGCGACGCTACAAATGTAAATTGCCTCCTTAGATTTGCCCACGCAGCAAGGCCCCGTTATAAGCTCGGAGTCGGTTTGGCTCGTGCTGCGCAGGCACAAACGTAAACGATGGAAGATCCTTCCACTTAAGCACCTTGATGGTTATTTGCTTCGTTTTTTTTTTTTTAGCCTTTAACTAATCTGCGCAGAAAGCAAAGGGAGGCGTTGCTGATGAATTCAATTTAGCTTTATATGAAAATTAGATGGAAATGTGGGTTTTACAATAAAACTAATCAATAAATATATGTTAAGGCAAACAATAATAATATGATTTATTAGATGTTGGATGTAGCGGCAGTCTTTTTTTTCCTCTCTTTTATTTTCTTTGAGGATTTTCTTGTGACTTGACTGCCTTGACAGAGCTTTAAGTATTTTACTGGGGCATCCCTGCAGGGTATCAGCTGGGAAAAAGGGAAAGATATCAGCGTGAAATGGATTTGTGGTTCACCATCATCAAGGGAATACAGCTTGTTTGCCCTGCAGCATAATATCATGTGATTCCAGTCCATCTGTCAGGTCAAACAGATGGACTGGAATCTTGAATCTGGAGCTACTTTTAGTTTTTAGGTTTTTTTTTTATGTCTCCGTAGCATAAAAAACATTTCAGTCACTCCAGGCATTTCGTTTTAAGAAAAATGTGCTACACATCCAGTGCTTTGCAAAAGTATTCACATCCCTTGATCCTTTTCAGGGTCTTATTTGTTACAAGCACAAACTTCAAGATATAAAAAAAAAAAAAAAAGAGTGCATTGCTGCAAGCAAGGAGAGCAGTAATTGGAGAATTACCAATGCAAACTTTTTGGGGGAGTTTACGTTTTATTTCGCAAATCTGACTTTTATGGAAGACTTGCAAAAAGAAAGTCAGCATTCATGTGGTAAAACTACACAAACTAATCCTTTTAGCCGACACACAAATCCCAGGAGCTCAGGAAAACTAACAATGCACATCAGCCTGAAGACAACGCCCCCCCACACAGTGAAATACGGTGGTGGCAGCATGATGCTAGGGGATGCTTTTGCTCAGCAGGGACACGGAAGGTGGATGGCAGTAATTACAGGACAAAACTAGAAGGAAATCTGTCAGAAGCTGCAAAAGACTTACGGCTGGTGCAGAGTTTCATCCTCCAGCAGCCGGGGGCCACAAGGGAGTCATTAAAGTGTCCGTGTGTTGGGATGGTTCAGTCAGAAGAAGCTTTCTACTCAGCAATTATGCACTGCTGTTTATTTGTCTATCCCAATAAAGTGCACTGAAGTTGTAGTGTTAGAGCATGTGGAAACGTGCAAGGATGTGAATACTTTTGCGCAGCAGCGTGCATGACTGTTATCTGAGGCTTTTGAAAGCCCTTTCAGACAAACCACAGAGACCCATCCAGTGCCTTTCAGGGTTATTATTCTGGTGGTAGCAAGAAAATTGTAGCAAAACGCGACGATCTTCTTCCCTTATTTTCAGAGGAGTCGAGTTTGAAAAAAAACAAACAAAAAAAAAGGAAGTCAGCAACCCGAACACATGAAGACTGTTAAGCGTTAATTTTTTTTTTTTATTCTACGTGTCTGTAAACCACCAAACACAAGAACGAACCTCTCTCATTCATTGTGCCCCGCAGTGCATCAACGAGGAAGGCTTTCGCCAGTTCCTAAAGACCTACTTGGAAGTGGACTTCCCTCCAGACCTCTGCCAGCGGCTTTTCCGCTCCTTCCAGAACTCTGAACCCGCCCAGGAAGGCGGCACCAGTGAGGCTGTTTTCACGCTGTGCATTCAGGCAGCTCATTGCTTGCACTTTACAGCGGGCTCTTATCAATTTACATTATGGCCTATTTGGCGCAGAGTCATTTATCACTGCGTGTCTGTTCAGCGCTGTTTGTGCAGATATGGCAACCAGAGTATTTACAGCCCTCTCGCTTTCCTCCCATCTCTCCTGTAGAGGAGGTCTTCCTCAAGGATGTGTCGTGTTACTTCTCCCTGCTGGAAGACGGCCAACCCAGGGACAAACTAGAGTGTAAGTTGTTTGTTTCTTCTCTGATCAGAACCGACGGGCCGGTAGTTCCACTTTCATTTCCTCTCTCTGTGTCTCTCTTCAGTCGCTTTCAGGCTTTATGACAGAGATGGAAACGGAGTCCTCGACAGCTCTGTGAGTTGTTGGATAAATTGTTTAAAGCAACGGTTTAATATCGTCTCTGGCGCTGAAGGCCTTTCTTTTATTCAACAGGAAGTAGATCGGATCATCGCTCAAATGATGCACGCCGCCGAATATCTCGACTGGGACGTGTCCGAGCTCAAACCGGTAAGTCCCAGAATGCCTTGCGTCAACACGTAAATTAATGCTCATGAATGTAGCCGTGCACACACGTTGCTTTGAGCGCTAACATTAATCTAAGGGTGGACACATTTACAGCGTTTTTACTTTATTATATGCCATCCAGGATAAGATGACCGCCATAAAAAAAATTTCTGTCATTAAATACATTAAAACATCAGAAAAAATAACGTGAGAAAATACAGAAAGTAATTTTCAAATGGTGATTTAATTTATTAGCGGAAAAAAGCTATACGAACCAACAAGGGATTCCCCCTCAAACCCTGAATTATTCATACTCCTGGTAGATTTAAATGTAAAATTAAACCCATTCAATCAAAAGGATGGTTTCTGCTGGGGGAAACAATGTTAATCTTTTTTTATCTTTATTTTATTAAAAATGGCATGTGAAATTATTTACAATCTCTATAATCATTGGAAAAATCTTAATTGGCATTATAACAGTCAAACTCTTCGTCTTATGGCTGACCAGCTTTCCTCTCATTTTTCCTCTCGAAAAATGAGAGGAAACACGCAATTACCTCAATTACCTTTGAGATTTGATGGCCGCCTTGTCATCACCCTAATCTTCAGTTCACTCCTCTGGTTCTCGACAAGATTTATGTCTGGACTAATGAAACATGCAACCATGTTTCAACAACTTTAACCCTAAATCTGCCAGGGAAGCATGAATAATTTTGGGTTTAACCGTAATAACTGGTTGTTCCGGATCACCGCATGTCTGACTGTATGAGTTTGTTTTTTTTCTGAAATGCTGTTAGATTTATGGCACATGTCTTCCAAACTGTTTAATTTTGTCTCGTTATTTCAATTAATACTTCCTCAAATATATCCAGGATCGCAAAGACATTTTAGGCCAATGTGAAGGACCTTTTTGTTTTTTTTCCCCCATGGATGCCTTTTGGCTCCATGGTGTGTTTCTCATTGTCAGATCATGAATATTGACCTTAACTGAGGTCTGCTGTGCTTTAGATGTTGTTCTAGGTTCTTTTCTTTAGGGTTCTTGAACTCCTAGATTACTTGTAAACTCTATTTTTTAATAACTTTGCTGGCTTGGCCATTCCTGGGAAGGTTTCATTGGTTTTCCATGTTTTTTTTCCCTGTTTCTAAGTAATTGTACTCAGCGATGCTCATTGGAGTCTCAAATGGCTTTGTAACCCTTTCTAGATTGACGGATGCTCCTTACGACCTCTTGCCTGCTTCAGGTTGTCAGTCAGGCTCTATCTGAACCAGTAATACTGATATTAGACCAAATGAATTTAGATAATCACAGTTAATGAGGGGTTCAGGTTGGTTTGGATGTTTTTTCCCCCCTTAAATAAATAAAAATCACTTGAAAACATACAATTAGTTTTTATTGTCATGAACTAGAATGGAGATGAACCCGGTATTCAATCAGACACTTAAACAATGATTTATTGAAGAGACGATGAGGATGGATCAGGCAGGTGTACAGAAAAATAGTCCAGAGCCGAGTTCAAAGCGGTAATCCAAGCAAAAAACCAAAAATGTAAACAGGGTGCAGGCAGACTCAAAAAAACAGAATAGGATCAGGTAATCAGGCAAAACACAGAATGCTGGATGGTTCTTACCGCAGGGAAACAGGAGGCATGAGCAATGAGACATGTGTGAAGTTCCGGCAACAAACAGAAAACTGAGGAGGGTTTAAAAAGGCAGCAGGACAGGTGAAACCAAGTGGCTCTAATTAACTGGGACAGGTGACAGTGATCAAAGAAGGGGAAGTGACTGAGAGAAACACAAGCTTTAATAAAAACTAATAGAGAAGACCAGATAACTAAAACAGTAAACAAGCTAAACATGACTCCAACACAATAAAAAAACTAGAAACAGAACTAACCCCTAAAGCAGGAAAGCTAACTTAACCAAAATATCAACAAAAACCAGAACAGAACATTACATTTATTTTTTTGTTATGTGTGTCTGATGTTGAAATTAAAACGTCAGAAAACGTGCCAAAAAACCTGTATAAGCGGCCAAATAGTTTTCCGCGGCAGCGTGAGCAGAATGGATGCTAACGACTAAATCATTTCTCGTCAGGTACTGAAGGACATGATGACAGCGATTGATGCCGACTCCAGCGGCACGGTGTCTCTGGACGAGTGGGTGGAAGGAGGCATGAACAACGTTCCTCTGCTCGTCTTGCTGGGCCTGAAGGTGCTTTAATGGCAGCGAACCTCTTTTTTTTTTTTTTTTTTTTTCATGTGGTTTGGGCTCTGAAAGCAGAGCTTGAACATGATTGATTTTTACAGCAGGTGTTTCACTGTCGCTGCTCTGAAGCCCCGGCCTTGTAGTGCGGCTCCTCTGTCCTTTGCCTCCTCCTCCTCCTCCTCCTCCTCCTCCTCCTCCTCCCCGTCTCTAAGGGCCTTTATGCCGACTCAGTGTTACAGGGTGCGGTAATGTCATCCCCCCCTCATGCAAGCCTCTGCACCATCATAATGCCGTGGTGTTTTTCCACTTACTCGGCACCATCGAGGCGGCAGCGTAAATTCTGAACTTTTTACAGCCGAGGTGCTGCATTTAACCGTGAGAAGGAGCAAAACTAAAGAAGGCATACACGTAAAAATATTAGTCTTAGTCCACTAATGGCTCTAATTCCTGTCGTGAGAGCTGTCGAATGCGAAGTGGTGTTTGCTCACTGCTCCAGTGTAAAACCACAAGCTAGACTCTTCCCATTGGCTTGGTCTCTAAAACAATGCGAGGGACTTCCCCTCTGGCTATTTCCAGCCACGGACATTTGAAGCCTGGGGTGCGTAAATTCAGCCCCCTCACAGTCGGCCATGTGCTGCCCACTTCGCCTCCTGCTGCGGATGATTGGCGGATACATTATGTCATTAAAACAAGCACTTCAGTGGCTAATCTGCACCAAAGCGCTGATTGCTCTTTAGCCAGATTGAATCCAGTTGTACGGTCTTGTATGCATAAAAAAAAAAAAAAAAAAAAAAATGAGCGTCAGTGTTTGATCTGAAAGACGTACAGTGTGCTGTTGTGAATAGTGTCACAAGAGTCATTTCATTAAAACAAGGTAAGTGATGAGTGCGTAAAAAAACACAAGGTGTATGGAATCAAATTAAAATTTCTCTATTTATCATATCAAGGCGAGACAAATCCAATCTAGACAGATCAAAATCCACTTATTTTTTTATCCTGAACTAAACTCTCATTATAAGAAAAACAACAACTTTTTTGTCTTAAAACCTTTAGTTTTAGGGTCATAAACCTCCGACGTTCTTCCCTCTCTGCTCAGATGACCCAAAAAGACGGGCAGCACCTTTGGAGGATGAAGAACTTTAACAAGCCTGTTTACTGCAACGTGTGTCAAAGCATGCTGCTGGGTTTGAGGAAACAAGGCCTGTGCTGCACCTGTGAGTACCTGACCTCACCAGAGGAGGGCGACATGCTGTGGCACTCATCTAAAATAGTCTTTTCAAATATATATATATATATATATATATATATATATATATATATATATATATATATATATATATATAAAACTCCACTTGTGTGTCCTGTTGTGCAGCCTGCAAATATACGGTTCATGGGCGGTGTGCTAACAAGAACCCCGCTCCCTGTGCCAGGACGTATGTGAAGTCAAAGAAAGAGACGGGGGTGAGGTGGATTCTCCACAGTAATCTTCACAGTAAACCAGTTTAAATTGGACTTGATGATTTTTTTTTTGTATCTTCCCACTTTACAGGTTCCAGTGCATGACTGGGTGAGTGGGAACTGTGATTCAAGAAAGTGTGATAGATGCCAAAAGAAGATCAAGAGCTTCCAAGGTTTAACAGGGAAACACTGTGTGTGGTGCCACACGATGGTAAGTAGTCAATTTTTCTGCTTTGCATCTTAGCAGTTTTACTGTTGCGATCTAAATTATTCAGCCTTCGCTCCAAATTAGGTTTATTAGCAAAAATAATTCAATTTACATCCATACATCCATTTTCTAACACGTCTCTCCCTATTTTGGGGACACGAGGGGTTGCTTGTGTCTACCACCAGCTGTCAATGGGCGAGAGGCGGGGTACACCCTAGACAGGTCCCCAGTCTATCACAGTAATTCAATTTACAATTATCAAATAAAACTAATATTACAATTTTTTTATATAAAATCGAAACTAAATCCTATTTTCAATTAAAACTGCAGTCTTTAAATTATTCAAGATACTGAATTGAATTCTTGCCAAGAGGCAAATCAGATGTAACCTTTATGCAGTCCGTGCTGCAACCAATCAGGAGCCTCATCTGGTGTGCTTTAGGGAGGACACCTAAAAAAAACTGACGTCAGTAACGTTTCTTTACACGCTATAAATATGCAAATAAGTCAAGAGAATTGTCCAAGATAAGTATATAAATAAGCAATGAAGCAAAATTGGAATTTTCATCCTGGTAGATCAGCTGTATACCTGGAGGAGCATTAATAAAGCGTATGCCTGCAGCAGGACACGTTGGGGGATGAGTGATGCTCTGTGGTTTGCTTTCCTTCCTCTGATGCTGGAAACCTGCAGCGTGTTAAGACAAGAATTGGATTCAATCAAATATCAGGGAACTCCTGGCAGGAGGGCTCTGTCTCAGGAAGCTGAAGCGTTCAAACATTTGACCTTCAAGCTGCACAACGATGCCAACCGTATCTCAAAGTTCAGCCTGGTTTCAAAAGAAGTCCTGGAAGAGATTAAAGTGGCAATCATGGTCTTCTGATTTGAGCAAAAAGAAAAACAAAAAACATGTGGTGGGATTTGAATAAAGTGGGCTGCACCGTTACGAGTTCTCCTGGTGCATGTGTGGCTTCTCTCCGGGTACTCCGGCTTCCTCCCACAGTCCAAAAACCTTGTTGTCTCTCTAAATTGCCCTTAGGTGTGAGTGTGTGCAACGTTTTTTTTTTTCTGTGTGTGTTTGTGTTGCGCTGTGATGGACCGGTGACCTGTCCAGGTTGCACCATGCCTGTTGCCCCATGGCCACTGTAGATCAGCACCGGCCCCCTGTGACCCCGCGGGGATAAGAGGTTATGGATGATGGATGGATGATGGATGGGTGTCGCTTCATGCTTGCTCAGTATGAGGGATTGCTGCAAAGCCGTGGACAATGCAGACGACTCTCCCTGTAGCTCTACGTTTCTCCAGGAGTGAATGCTGCTTGTCGGGACTTTGAAGCAATCAACTGGTTTCCTTATATAGGACATTTTTGACCGATCTGTATAATCTGATTGAACTTGACTTTGTAAAGTGCCTTGAGATGACATGTTTAATGAATTGGCGCTATATAAATAAAATTGAATTGAATTGAATCTGAAAAAGGTGGCTACGGCACTCAAACCTAAGAACGTCAGTGGAACTGGAGGCCTGCCTCATACAACGCAAAGGGACTAAAGAGCCCCAATACCATTTAATAACAAGACATTTTTACTGATAAATATGTTTTAAACAAAAATCACTGAGGTACCTTCGACTGGTACTAGGAAATTAGTTCCTCTGTGGTGTAGCAGCCTAAGCCTTTAATATGGTGGACCTGGGTTTTAATCCCTGAATTAGGAGCGGTTATAAGAAGATGCACAATGACTAATCAGATAGAAAGAGAAACTTGTTGATTCACTACTACAAAGCAAGAAGAAAAATGTACCTTTATAAAATTTGCGTATTTAATAGCATGTGGCTTAACAAACCATACAAGATGTTTTCCCTTCATCTGCTCCTTAAAGTAGAAGAAATATGTGTCTCTTAATCCATAGATATGTTTACTGTAACTTTCCACCTTCTGAAATAAATGCATTTGGAAAAAACAAAAACAAAAAATGAAGACTGGTTTATTTTGTGTTCATGGTTTAGTAAAGCATATGTGAAGAGTGAGGACATTTACTTTCTGAGTTTTAACCAGAGGTGTGTGGAGTGGCCAGACATTACCCTCAGGTAAAGGTAGCATTACTTTAGTATATTTTTGCTCAAGTCGAAGTAAAAAGTAGTCATCCCAAAATAAATAACGTAAAAACAAGTATTTTGGAGAAAAGCTCATAACATCTGTTTTAATTATGAAAATGATTTAATAAAACAGACAAGACTACAATGTCATGTGTACATTTCAGGATTTTCAAGAATTAAATAAGAAAAATAACATCAACGCAAAAATAATGAATTCAGGCAGAAGAAACACGTGTCAAAAATCGATTTCTGCTCCCAGGATAAAGCTTTTAAAACCAATACTTGCAGAAGGTAGATAATATACGCTTTGTACTGTAAGTTTACTTGACCTCCAGATAGCACAAGAGTAGAGTAGCGACACTTCAAAATAATATTACTCAGGCTGAAGTAAAAGGTATCGTGGTCTGAAACTGCTCCCAGCTACTCACCGCCCACCTCCGGTTGGAACAACGCGAACGCCGAGCAGATCCGACTGCAGAGAAGTCTCTTAAAAGCAAACGCTGGATTCTGTCAGTCACGACCACACCGAGGGTTGATGCAACACCTGTTTGTTTTTTTTTCACCAGCGTCATGATGAATGTGCAGCCCTGGAGCCAACGGAGTGTACCTGTGGGACGCTCAGAGACCACATCCTGCCTCCATGGGCTATATATCCTGTTATAAAGGTACACGCTTATCTTCGGGGCGCATCATTAGCACATATACAGTACGACCTGCAACCGCCACTCCAACGCAGATCGTTACGTCAGTTAGGGCTTTTTACTCGTGAGTCGTGAGTAAATGCAGTCTAACGTGTTGCTTTCTAAGACTGTGGATGCTTTCGTGTGCCGATAACTTGGTCCTATAAATGTTTTCTGGTTGATTTACGCGTTTTTCTTTCCTAAAGGAGAGACCAAACAACATGAAAAACGGCTGCTCGGGGTCAACAGATGACAGCGACCTCAATGTCACTCCTGACGGACAAGTGCTTCAGGTAGACTTCATGAAACACGCCTTTTTAATTATTCTGCACGTTTAGTCTACTGCTGGCAAAACAAAACAAAAAAAATAGTACAAGGTTCAGTCAGGCTAGACAGAAAGCATCTGTGAACATCAGTTTTCACGTCTTTCCACAGATTCTCAATTGGATTTAGGCCTTGACTTTGACTAGGACATTTTGACACTTCAATCTGCTTTATTTTGAGCCTTTCTAGTGTAGATCTGACAGTATGTTGCTGTCCTGCTGGAAGGTGAACTTCCTACCCAGCCTTATAGCCCTTTCTTTTCAAATTGCGTTTTCTGATCACATTCTTTTCACTTCTAGCTCTTGACGCGCACATTGACAAATAAAAATGTTATTGCCAACGTCCGTGCAGACCAATAGAAATGCGTCTTTGCTCCAGAGGAAAGCTCGCCCTCAGAACTGAAGAGAATGTGATCTGTAAAAAAATTGAAAAGTTGAAAAGAATGCAATTCATCAAACTCAATCTAAAAAAGAGAAATTCGAAAAATTAACATTCAAAAATTTTAATTTTTTGAAAAAAAAAAAAATATATATATACATTGCTTAGTCTTTATTGAAAAAAGTCCTAATCAAATCTCAATGATTTGATTAGGAAGTTTTTCAGGATTTAATTCCTGGATTCCAAAAAAAGGTTGAAAAACAAGACAACTGGACTTTTTTCCGACGTTTGAAGACGTTTTGCTTCCCATCCAGAAAGCTTTCTCAATTCAAATTTCTAGAGTAGTATGGAGTTCCAAGCTTTATATTATTGCCCAACAAGGCCTTAATTTCTGGATTACATTTTATTCAAATTTCCATTTACAAGATATGTTTTTTTGCTTGCAATAATAATGGGACAAAATTCAGGCTTCTTCCATTTTTATCGCTGTAATTTTGTAGTCCAAGCTGAAGGATGCCACAGCTACAAGTGAATAAGTAAAAATGTTCAGTTGTTGGGTGTATTAACCCACACCATTCATCACACCTTCCCACAGCGTACTATAAAAAATGGCCGTACAGGGAAGAGTGGAACGCTCTCCTGGGGCCTGGGTGTGAAGGGCCCAATTTGCATTTAAAGAGACGGCACCAAAACGAGTTGCTCTCAGACGCACCTCAAAACCGGAGTAAAAGAGCAGCCGAGGAGCAACAATAACGAGGAATTCAGACAAAAGCATTGCAGTTCCACTTACATACACCACAGCGCAATGATTTAAATATGAAAAGAAAGGCATTAAAAAGCACGCTATGTCCTCTTTAAGTATTTAGCGGCCTCTAAAAGGTTTTCATTCCCAGATTGCTCTGTATTTTGCTCCATCCATCTTCCAATCTCATAAAGGGGGCTTCCCATATGCATTACTTTGTGTTGATTGATCATGTAAAATTCATAAACCGTAACGTGACAAAATGGGAAAAAGTTCGAGGACTACTAACAGTTTTGCTAGTCACGGGAAGTTGTAAAATAATCTGTAAAGTTCTGGAGAATCTGTGATATTTTATCAGCTGTTTATCAAACAGATCAGCCCTGTGCCAAAAACTCATCCTCTTCTGGTGTTTGTCAACCCTAAAAGTGGCGGCAAGCAGGGAGAAAGGTGAGCGCCGCAAAAGTATGACTTTTAAGAAAGATATTTCGATACGAGCACATTGTTGAGCTTTGTTTCTATCTATTTCAGAGTCCTGCGTAAATTTCAGTATTTACTGAATCCAAGGCAGGTGTACAACCTTTCGAATGGCGGCCCTGGAGTGGGGTGAGTTCTCTCAGTCTGTACTGGCGTTTCTGCCTCGCCTCTGCTTTCAGGCCCTGCTGCTGTTGCTCACACCGTCGTCTGAATTTCAGACTGAGTTTCTTCAGAGACCTGCAGGACTACAGGATCTTGGTGTGCGGTGGAGACGGCACGGTCGGGTGGATTCTAGACGCAATAGGTGAGCTTGTCGGGTCAATCCCTGTGAACAAAAAGGAAGTGCACGTGACGACTGTTTTTACTCACTTCCGTTATTCTGCTCCTCTGTCCACTTCTTGCAACAAGACAAAGCCAATCTGCTGGTGCGGCCTCCCGTTGCCGTGCTTCCTCTGGGCACAGGAAACGACCTTGCGCGATGTCTGCGTTGGGGCGGAGGTGAGAGTAGGTTCGTACGTCACAAAGCATGCGACACGTGTGCACAAGAAGTACCTCATTTGTGTTTCCCCTTGCTGTTTCTGCAGGATATGAGGGCGAAGATCTGGCTCGCATTCTTAAAGACATCGAGTGCAGCTCCCAGGTGCTGATGGACCGCTGGAGTGTGCAGGTTATACCAGACGAGGTTCAGGAGAAGGGCGATCCTGTGCCGTACGAAATCATCAACAACTACTTCTCAATTGGAGTTGTGAGTTTCTCTGACATGTGTCGTGCAAGGGGAAGTGTTTTGCTGGCAGATGCATGGGTCACATTATGCATTGTTCACTGCTGTTTTCGTGTTGTGTCGGCAGGATGCCTCTATTGCACACAGGTTTCACACAATGAGGGAGAAGCATCCTCAGAAATTCAACAGCAGGTAGGTGTGCTAATTGGACCACGTGCCGTAGGTTCCCTTTACCCAGTACAGGGTAAGAGAACGCAGAATGCTACTGACAAGCCCTAGGAAGGCTGCTAAAACATGAGAACAAACCAACGCTGAGGGAACAGCGTCTCTTCAGGCTCGGCAACACAGGTGGTGACGACAGCTGCATCTGTGTCACCGCCCGACTTCTTTTCCTGAAAGAGAGAGAGAGAGAGAGAGAAAAAAAAGCTAAACTGTTAAACCTAAAAGACACGTTTTTTTTTTTTCAAATCTGCAGAATGAAGAACAAGCTGTGGTATTTTGAATTCGCCACTTCAGAAACCATCTCTGCTTCCTGCAAGAAACTCAGCGAAAGCTTAACGATAGAGGTGAGCGCATCTCACCAGAAGCACCACACCCGCAGATGTGCATTTTATCTCTGAGGTAAGCAGCACCCATGAGTGCTTCACTGCAGACATTATGCTAATTCCTATGCTCTCTCTCTCTCTCTCTACATATATCTGTGACCTGCAATGCTTTTACCAGTGCTGTGGCACGCCCCTAGACCTCAGTGGCATATCCCTGGAGGGGATTGCTGTCCTAAACATTCCCAGTATGCACGGTGGCTCCAACCTATGGGGTGAAACCAAAAAAGCGGATCCTAAAGGGCAAGCGACTCAGGAGGAGCCTGAAGTGATTGTCGAACCGGAGATCCTGAAAGTGACTTCCCAAGGTATTTTCTGCTGGACTGCATCGGCTCCACTGAGCGCTGGAGTAAAAACCCTCACCACATCGTTTCACTAGCGTGCAACGTCGAAGTTCCTCTTTGCTCTGCAGAGCCCATTAGCTAATTGTTTTAAAGCAAATCCAAATCCAGATTTCCTGTTGTGCCGCTGTTATCAGTTAAAAAGCTCATAAACTGAACATTTAGCGCAGACGCAGCAGCAAACCACACACTGCCTGAGTCAGGCCGAAGCTTGTCTTCCTGCGGGCTTGTTCCCAATTGGCTGCGTGTGAAAACACAAATGTGCTTGGCAGACTCACCAGACCAGCTTCATGGCACAAGATAATCACACATGGATAAACACGTCAGTTAGTAGTATTAGTGGGAGGCTCTTCTCTGTTAGTTGTGGTGTGGTTTTAAACTGCCAGAGACAGGTATAGGTATTAGCTTCAACCCACATCACTTAATTGCAGCTTGGGAATCATATTATTTTGCTGAATCGGATTATTTTCAGGCACGAGGAACATTTTAAGTGGGGAATCCCTTTCTGATTAATGCAGTATACTTTGTCTCTGTTACATTTTGTGACAATTGTTTGTGGTATTCTATGTTTAATGGTTGCATTTCCACAAATATTCACACGTACTGCTGCAGAACTGAAATTAGCACCAGGGCTTTAACTTCCTTTGGGCTTTGGGACACTTCTTCAATTGATTGTTCTGCAGAGACTTTAAACCTCTAAATTTTTTTTTTTTTTTTAGCCACTTGAGGGCGGAAGAGGAACAGGTTTGGCACCTTTTTCCCTTCAGAACCGCCTTTATTCTTTAGTAGCATAGATTCAACAAGGTGCCTGACACTCTGGGATTTTGGGTCCATGTTGATACGATTGCATGACATGGTTGCTGCTGATTGGTCAGCTTCACCTCCATAATGCAACTGTCACGTTCCACCACATATCAAATAAACTGTGCTGGGTTGAGATCACTGATGCCACTGGAGTACGATTGAACGCTTTGGCGTGTTTAGGAACCAGTGGGAGATGATTTGAGCTTTGTGACATGCTGCCATCAGAAGGTGGGATGGAGATGCTCGCCATGAGGTGTTTAGATCATAACCTCATTCAGTGTCCATGAATGTATTTGCACGTTTTAATTACTACAGTAAGGATATTCATAAATTAAAGCGTTTTAAATGTTTCAGTTTATAGCAGTCAGCCATGGGATTGTCACAGGTAAAGTAAAAAAAACAATATGACTGAATTCAATTAGTTTTATTTATACAGCGCCCATGCAAAACAAATTTAATCAATAGGTCAATTTAATCCAGTCATGCAGACAGAGTGCAGGTCAATTACATATAGTGCCTTGTAAACGTTTCCCCTCCTGCTTTTTTTTATTCTAACCTGTATTTTAACTGTTTAAATCTTATTTACTGTGATGGATCTGCACAAAATAATCGAATTTGATAAAAGATTCTTGGTGAAGAAATAAAAAACTGAAAATTAGCATGTACCCCCTTTGCTATTGCTATCCAATTACCTTCAAAAGTCCCAGAATGAGTATAATGAAGCCCACCTGTGTGCAGTGTCACATGACCTGTCGGCATAAACACACCTTTTCTGCAAGGCCCCAGGGGCTGCAACAGCACTAGGCAAGAGGCATCACACTGTGAAGACCAAGGAGCTCTCCAAACAAGTCAGGGACAAAGTCGTTAAAAAGTACAAGTCAGGATCGGGGTTGTAAAAAAATATACAAATCTTTAACGTTCCTCCAGATCCCCATCAAATTTATGATGATGGATCAAAGCATCTCCAAAGCTGCAGCTCCTTTGTGGGGTTCTTGATCTGCAGGGTCTTTTTAAGGTGGTCGAAAGAAGCAAATCAAATCAGTTTATTTATACAGCGCCAATTTACAACAGATGTTATCTCGGGGCACTTTACATCGTCAGTTCAATCAAATCATGCAGATTGGATAAATGTTTTATATCTAAGGAAACCAAGCAGATTGCATCGTGTCATTGACTTGCAGAATTTACTCCTTCTCAATGAGCATGAAGCTGCAACGGATAATCAATTGCCTGCATTGTGTTGTTGACTTTGCAGCAATCCCTCATACAGACCATGCATTTAGTGACCGCGAAAGCCACGGCTCATGGATGCTAATGTAGAGCAAAGGCTGGTCTGTTTGGTTTGGTCCAAGAGAAGAGTTCCAGGAAACACCACACAGCACAGCTTGTTTATGAGGCTGCAGACCAGCCAGGGTGTCCATGCTGGCCCCTGTTTACGGCCAAAAAAAGAATCATGGAGTGTTTGAAGAACTGCCATCCATAGGGATGTCCCACCTGAGCATTGCGGCAGACCATGTGCACCCTGTCATGGCTGCAGCCTCCTTCAGAAGGATAATGCTTCCACTAAGTCCAAATGGTTCAGGAATGGTTCAAGAAGCACAGCAAAAATGCTTTAGATGTTTAGTTGGGCTCTAAAATCCTCAGATCTCATTCAAATTGAGCATGTGTGGGACAAACAAGTCTGCTGAAAACATCTTGGTGCAACAGCAAACCTTCAGAGTGGACTCCATGCTTAGACATATCAGGAGATGTTTGGCAAAAACAAAGGGAAACGCATTTACTATTACTATACACTGCAAAAACGGAACTAGAAATAAGTAAAATGTTCCTAAAATGAGTGTATTGTCCTTGATTTGAGCAGGTAAATAAGATGATTTGCCAATGGAATAAGATTTTTGCACTTAAAATAGGAACAATTAATCTCACTCATCTTATTTCAAGAGCAGGATGTCTAATTATCTCATTTTAGGGGTCAAAATACTCATTCCACTGGCAGATAATCTTATTTACCTACTCAAATCAAGGATAAGTACAGTAACTTTAAGAACATTTTACTTATTTTTAGATCCGTTTTTGGAGTGTAAGATAATAGTAAATGTGCTTTGTTTTGATATAAGATAATTATGACAAGAATTTTAGACAAACTGAACGGTTGATGTTTTCTGCCGGTCTTTTCAGACCTCAGTGACCGCCGGCTGGAGGTGGTTGGCCTTGAAGGAGCCATGGAAATGGGACAGATCTACACTGGGCTGAAAAGCGCCGTGAGGCTCGCTAAAACCTCGCAGATCACCATCAGGTACGAACGAGTCTCAAAGATATGTTTCGACGTGTCAAGTTTGAAATCTCAGCATGATAATGGCTTGTCCTTGAGTTAGTTACAGCTGAAAGCAGATGCTTTACATACAAATTCACATGTACAATAACATCCTTTGGTATTGTAATTACCCATTAGGATTATAGTGGCCCCATGCAACTTGTTGATCTCCCTGTGTTTCACACTCAGGACAAAGAAGGCATTGCCAATGCAAATAGATGGAGAGCCATGGATGCAGCCCCCCTGCACGGTAAATAATGGAGACACATCTTTAAAGCAGTTGTGCACAGGTTTTCTGCAGGGTCCAAGTCTCGTGGTGCCAAGTGTCATATTTAATCGTCTCAATTTTAGGCCTTAAAAACATCTAAAAATGTCCAAATTTGCTACACAGGGTCTTAGACTACCACTATTTAGGGTTTGAAATTGTGTAATTGCTCATTCCTTGCTTCTTCCAATGACTTTTTCTTAAGTTTTGAGAAAGGACAGCTTTGGTGCTAAACGGTGCTTCTATTTTTTTTTTTTTTAGAAGGTGTTAAAGTTCATAAATTTAATCAATTGTAGGGATTAGAAAATCTTAAATAAACCTAAAATCTCCCTATAAATGATCTTTAGCTAGGTTTTAAATATGCAAATCTTTAGCTTCTTCGTGTCTTCCATTTACTTTTTTATTATTGAGAAATACTTTGCTGGCATTGATTTGTTCTACATTCTGTGGACGTCTGGCTATAGATTTATGAATGTAAATGTATGTATTATTATGTTTTGAGAAAGCAGAAGACTCCTTTTTTGGGCAGTGAACGGTCCTGTTAGAAGGAATTTAAAACAGGATATTCAACCTCATGGTTCAAACCTTAAAAAATGTTTACAATTTTTAAAATTTCCCCCCCTAAAAACTGCTTAATGTAGTTTTCTCTTTAATGGAATTGAGAGTGCAATGGTCTTAAAACTAAATGAACTTTACAGAAATCCTGTATTTGAGACCTTCTTTATTAATTGATTTGGTAATTTTGAATTTCTCTTGTTTTTCAGATTCATATCACACACAAGAATCAAGCGTGTATGTTGATGGCTCCACCAACCAAACCATCAGGTTTCTTCAAATAAAGCTGACCGTCTCAATGCATGTTTCTCAGATATTCAGGACTGACACTTTTTGATATAGAATCATAGTATGATCTAGTATATTTGCATTATAAGAAAGAAAAGATGACCCCTCCCCCCAACATCTAGTCTCCGTCACGCATATTTCAAGCATGGCATCATATGAATGCAGACAGAATGGTAAGCTATGTTTGCTTTGTGGCCAAAAGGATTTTGACCAAATGATCTCAGTGTTTTAGTAATACTTTCCCCTCCTGCTGTTTCGAAGCTTGACAGTAGGTGGAAGTGCTGCTCTTTAGAAACCTTAATCGAGGTTTAAGTGGCTACGGTTTTAAATAGGACAACCTTTTGGCTTCATGTGCCTTTACAATCTGTTCTTCTCGGTTATGATTAGATAGAGGACAGAGTTCTGGGTATATTTGCACTTGGAGCATTGACCACGTAGTATTCCTGTTTTATTCTGGCTGTAAATATGCTCTGAAAGCCAAATGTATGTCAAACTCATTTCAGAAACTACGGTGCGAAAAGAAGCACCTTCATTTGAAATTCAGGTTGGAGATATTTTAACTTTTTGTTTATTCATTTCAAAAGATACTTGAAAGTGTTTGGGGGAACAGAAAAGCAAGCTGTTCCTCTCTGTATTTTTTCCCAAGTTTTTCTTTCTTTGTGTGGACCAAATCTGGTGTGTCTGGGTTTGATTAAGAGCAGATAGTTACTCTTATAGGAACATAATATCAATACATGTTCTTCTCTGAATGTGTCATGAGTTAGACAATTGATTGGGGCTATTTATTGAACTATATGTAGTCTTTATTTAATGCTTTATTGGCTGTACCATTTCAATATATCAAGAGAATGTAAAAGTAATAACTTCATGTAAAGATTTTAATAAATTGTCTGGGCTTCAGCTTGTGTTGTGTTTGTTTAAAACATTTAACGGAACATCGTGTAATTGATCCATTTGACCTCAAGGGGGCAGAATTTCCTTTATTGTATGGGATCAATTTTAATGTATAGGATCAATTTGCTTTACTCAAAGGGAAATATCAGTTATTGATTACATGTATGGTTCCTTGTGAAATAATTGATACTCTCTGAACTTTTTTACATGTTGTAGAGTTACAACAAAAAAATAAAATAATTTTGTCCTTAGGATTTTATGTAATAGACTGCCACAAAGAAGCACGTCATTGTCAAGTGTGAAAAAAAGAAATAAAAGAAGAGAAAATATTCTTGAATTAAAATGTATATTAGAGATGCATGGATTTCACGCGTTTTATAATGAATAAGGATGGGAAAAGTGTGTCTGGCATCTGTATTCAGCCCATTATTCTGTTATCCCTAAAGAAAATCTGAAAAGTAAATACTCAGCTTGTGTAATTTTACATCTAATTGAACCTAGTGAACACAGCATCACGAAGACCAAGGGTCTCAGCAGACAGGTAACATTAAATAAAGGTTTATTTATAAAGCACTATTTCTACAGACAGATCTTTCAAAGTGCTTCACAAGAAGGGTAAAACAGACTGCAGAAAAATATGCAATCATAAATGCCCATCTAACTAAAAGCTTCCTGGAATGAATATGCATTTTGCTGCTTTTAAAAAGTCCAAACCTCTTAGAAAAAGAGGCAATGCACTGAGAAGTCTGCGTGCAACATCTCTGCAAGTTCTGAAGCAGGGGTGCTGAACCAATAAGAGGTTTAGATTTGATTATCTCTTAGTAATGAAAGAGGTATATATTTGAATCAAATAATACATTTTTGGTGATGAAGTCTGTCCATGTTAAGCTCTGAAGGTTTAAACTAAAATGTTCAAATGAAACCTAGATCTGATTTAAAACAGGTTGTAGTAGTTACTCTGGGCTAGTCGGCAGAGTTTTGGACAACCTGAAGACGAGCCAACACCTTCTCACTGAAACAACTACGACGGTCCAGCCGAGGTGAGACAAAAGCACAAATTATCATTTCAAGTCACTATCTGCTCCAAATGTTGCTCCACTGAAAAGGTTAATCAAAAATAACACCTAAATTATTAAAGCTGCACTTCCTTCATCATCAAGTTACAGTTCAATGTTTACTATTAGCACTGCGTAATAGTTGTGTGGCGTTTATTCAAAGACGGAAGCTTGTGAACCTCAGGAGGTTTAAATGAACGGTGTGGCAGAATGTCTTTTGCAAAATGATAATTAGAAACATCACTAAGCTGCTGAATTATGTGGCCTATAGGGAAATGATATACTAAAAACAAAATGAGTCTGAGCATGGAGCCCTGAGGAACTCCACATAGCACTTCTCCAGAGTCAGACAAACTCTGGGTTACAGACACAATCCTTCAGCCTGTTTACCAGTGTGGTATTATTAACTGTGGTTTAGAGGTCCAGAATCTGCTGACATCATAACGTCACTCGTAACTTTAAGTTTTACCATTTATGTTCAATGCATTTTACAAATAAACACACAGGAAATGGTCATAGATGTTGTTTTTATTCAAGTAGGATGCTCGTCGGTCCGCCTTCACAAGCTTTGACGTAAAAAAGGAAGTTTGGAAATTTAAAGTCTAGCTTTATTATAACATGATGAATACTTTTATCCTGCAATGACTATAAATAATATGACACTGCGCATCGCTGTTTCAGCTCAGTTGTTGTTCACTTGTGTTTCTGTCTTTTTAATAGCCTTTATTCTCTTTTATAAAACACTGTATACATAACATTTACATGTGTGGGCACTTCAGGGTTCTGACGCTCAGAGTTGAGTTTAACAGCCTGACTTCAGGTTGTTGGACAGGATCTGTTTGTCTGAGAGATAAACTCCAACCTGTGTTTTGAAAACAGTGGCGATGCGGGACGCGATCCAACTTGATGTCCCTAAAAAGGCGGAAATCACTAAAGCAGCCGATGACTTGGCATTTTCTGTTTCCTGACATTATTTTCTTTCTTTTTTATTTTATTTTTTTACAATAATCTTCTTCCATTATATCATAGTAGCTCCTTTGGCACCCTTCCTTTTTGCTGACGTTTAATATATGAGATCTGTCTCGAATTAAATACATAGCGCTTCTTTTGTGGTCCTGTAAACCCAAAACACAATAACAATAAATGATACAGTTTCAGCTCAATTTTTTTTTTTTTTTTTACAAATTCTTTTAAACTGCCCTTTGCATATGCCCTGTGATGGACTAGCAATGCTGTTCAGGGTGTAAACTGCCTTTTCCCCAAGGCAAAAAAAACCTTTAGAAATTAATGTCTTGTACTTAAGTATGAAAATTACTGTAAAAAGAGATGTACTCAAGTAATGTAATAAAAAGTATAAGTAAAATGTAAAACAAAGCAAATGCAGTTTGAATGAAATTTTTTAGATTTTGGTAAACTTTGAAAGTCAAATTCACTTAAAATAATATAAACAACCAAGTGCAGGAGAAATTTAGACCAAGTTTAAACAGAAAATACAACCTTTTTGTAAGCTTTCAGTTTTCCTTCTTCAAGTAAGGTCAGTGCTATGCACTTTAAAATTGTACACAACCAAGTGCAGGCAAAATTTAGACCAGGGGATGTATACTAAGAACATGGTTAAGTGATAAACCAGGTCCAGTTAACCTACAGGAAGTGGTAAACCTGCTAATATATACACCTGCAGGTTATCATTTAGTTAAGAAAATTAGGACTTTCTGCTATTAGATGCTTTACCTATACCACAAGGTTAATTTAACCTGCTTTACTATTGGACCAGCTTCCTATCCTGTTGGTGGTGATGAACAAGCCCAGGCAAGTCCTGACATTATCGCGGTCAATCAGTAGGTAGGGTCAAAACACTTGCGTGAGTCTCTCTCTCTCTTTTTGTAACGAGTAACTAAACCAAACATTGAAAATGTATTGGAGTAAAAGTATGTAATTAAGTTCAGAAATATAGTGAAGTAATAGTAAAAGTTATCAAAAAATGTTATACTCGGGAAAAGTATAAAGTATTCCAAAATATACTTAAGTACAGTAGTGAAGTATTTTTACTTCGTTACTATACAACACTGGACATGTCAGACTCTCAAGCTGAAGTACCTGGAGAGAAACCCACACATGCAAACGTAGAACATGCAAACTTTTACCAGAAAGATCCTGGGCCAGGATTTGAACTTAGCACCGTCATGCTGCAAGGCAACAGTGCAAACAACTGTGCCAAAAATAAGATGGGAATCAACATGGCAGCCAGTGACTTGGCATTTTTTTCTTCTCTAATTTATGCATCAATCACCAGGTTCTTCTTTTTTATATATATAATAGGTTCTTTTTAAAATACTGGATTCAAATACTGGCCCGGGGTCTTTCTGCATGCAGTTTGCATGTTCTCCCTGTGCATGCCTGGGTTCTCTCCGGGTACTCCAGCTTCCTCCCACAGTCCAAAAGCCTGATTGTTAACTTTAGGTCTCTGTAAAGTGTGTGTCGTCCTGTGGTTGTCTGTCCCGGTGTGTCTCTGTGTTCCCCTGTGATGGACTGGTAACCTGTCCAGTGTGTGCCCTGCCCTTGGCCCAACGACTGCTGGAGATAGGCGGTGTGACCCTGCACGGCTAAGCAGCCATAGACAATGGATAAAAGGAGTATCATCATATAATTGGTACCATAAAATAATTTTTATCAAAATGTCTGGAATTTTTTTTCCGAATGTTTTCCTGTTACCTTAACGCTTGCTTTATTTACATCCGCAGCCTTTTTGTTTTCCCCCCTGTAGACCCAATAAATGATATTATGTTGCTCATCCAAATATAATAAAACCTAGAACTGCAGTCTTTTCAACTTTGCATTTCTTATATTCAGAAGTAGAGACACTGTTTATGTAACGACGAGCAGGTGCTTCCCCTGACAGCTCAAGGTTGTTTCACCACATATTCTTGTGTTACACTTCTGTTTACGTTTAAATTGTTGGGGATTTATTCTGACCGTGTAATGAAAACAGTGGCGGTGCGGGCTCCCCCTCTGACATTATCCACTCAAAATTATGGGAGTCGCTTTCTTGAACTCTGGTTGAAAAATCATTCTCTATGGTCTTCTTTTTTGTGATGATCTATTCTCATATCAGAATAGCTGCTTTAAAAAATCGGCTCCTAGAATTGGGGCCCAAATGCTCTTTCTTGATGTGCATTAACACACTGCCTATTTTCATCTGTCTACATCCGCAATGTATGACTTTTAGATGTAGACTGCATGTAAAAGTCATAAATTGCTTTTGCTTTATAACAATAATGCTTGCAGAACTCCCAGTGTGTTATCTCGTAGTGCAGGGGTCTGCAACCCGTGGCTCCATGGACCTTCCACAATCGCTCTTAATAACTTTGGCTAAAAACGATGACTAACCATATAATGTTATTTTAATATAGATATGATAACACAAGTTTTACTTTTTCTAATGGAAATGGTGTGGAATTGAATTTCCACACCAGAATGAACCGTTTTTATTGTCGTTTGGTTGGAAACAGCATCTTTTTTTAAAAATAAATAAATGTTTAAACATAATTTTTCACAGATAAACATCCATAGCCCTATTGGAAAGTGTATCCAACCTCTTTTTTGCAAAGATTGTATGATTTTTCTTTATTTTGCAATGTTAAAATTGAATTAAAACAGTGGTTCTTTAAAAATGGCAACAAATTTACTGTAGAAGATATTTGTCAAAAAAAAAATATATATATATATATTATTTTCCAAAGGTAATGGAACATTAGTGGCTCTGAAAGAGTCTCATTTAGCCGGACTAAAGGCGATCATGGCTCTTTGGATTGTAAATTTGCAGACCCTTGTTGTAGTGCTTGACGTGAAAGGGAAACGCCCGAGGCGCTCTTGAAAGCAGCATCGTTGTCATGGCTGTTGCCTCTCATTTGCGTAGTGCCCGCCTCCTCCTCACAGCCTGTACAGCCGCGACTCTCAGTCGGAGCAGAAAAGTTTAGGATCCGCTCCGTGTCACTGCTTTCCTCCGCGGTTCTTAATTCCCCGACGAAGATGACGTTCCGGAGGCTGAAGAAGGTGAACTCCAGCGGGGCGGACGGAGGACCCGCATCCCAGGACAGCGACATTTATTTCCCGTCGTCAAAGTCGGACAGCTGCAGGACCGCGGAGCTGCCCTCCAAGTCGTCGGAGGTTTACAACTACAAGACGCTGGCTTACTCTGGGGGGACGCTGCCCAGAAACTACAAAAGGGTACGATAAAAAAAAAGACACTTTCTATTAGATTTAAAAATGTGGTCAACTTTGATAAATTTTTTAAGTTATTACTCTGTCAGATTTAATTCATAATTTAAATAAATTATTTCTCAGAAACAAACGCTTTAATATTTTAGGGTTATTCTAATTTTTTAGTTGCTTGTTATGTAGGGAAAATAGCCTTGAGGGTTCCTAAAGGAGTATGTTCAGACCTGCATTGCACTTTGGGACGGAGCAGAGACTGTTCAAGAGAATTAGGGGCCCCCAGAACTACAATTGGGGGCGGGGGGCTTCCAAATATTATTACTCATCAAATTTACGTTTAATCCACCCTATGACCAGACATTTTTGTAGCATACATCTGACTAATACTAGCATCATTTATTCCTTTTGGAGTTTTGATATTATTATTATTATTATTATTAGTTGGGTGTTTTTTTTGTTTTTGTTTTGTTGGGATGTTTCATACCAACAATGCATCAGTTTGTAAAGCCAGGGCTGTGTTTTAGTTATCCGCATTAATAGCCTAGAATTTCGTGTTTCATGTGATAACAGTGGTTGCGTGACTCGGTCTCGTAACCACTTACATTTTCCAGTATTGTATATTGAAATTTTGACTGTTTTTGTTGTCTCTCAGAAAGAGGTGGCTTGTTGTTCTTGTCAAATTTCTTCGTCAGTCAACTGAACCGCAATCAATGGAAATTCTTCAAAACATACAGTTAAATGAAAGAATTAATTTTTTGGGGTATTTTTTTATTTTCTCCAAAAGTCATTAAAATATATTTGGAAAAAGCTGATAGAGAACCAGATCGTAATATCAATTTTACAGCATAATCTGAATAATTGACTTCACAACCAGATGCATTTTATGATATAGATGATTATTAGTCCAGATTTTAAGGGGAAATCCAATGACTTTTGTAGTTTGTCCCTATTTAAGATTTTTTTTCTCCCCTGAAAATGTTAACAAGGTGTGCCCAATAATAAGAAATTTGAATATTACGATGATGATAACCATTCGGCTGGGTAAATCTGTCACTAATATGCAAAGTTTCAACGCATGCCACCTACAGTTTAATCAGATACCAAATATTGCATCCAAGCAGTCCTTTGCTAATGCCGTCTTACGCAAATTAAAATCGTGATCCGGTAAATATAGATTGGAGTCATTTACAAGCAACATTTTGGACTTAAAGGACAGGTCTTGTCTTGTAAAAGTAACTTGTAGGGTATGTTTTGTGCTCTTGGGGGGGTCTAAGCAGATGCTCGTTGGTTCAGAGTCTGATGTCAGGCAGTTTCCAGGGCTTGATCTAGATCTTGATCTAGAGCCGAGCGATTAGCACAAAATGTGAGCGTCTACTCTAGAATCTCTTTCAGGGCTTATCTTGAGAAGATTTGCATTATTTTAAAAGACGGCAGAAAAGGCTGCTTAGCTCCTCTTCTTGAAAACGGTTCATACTGGCTTTATTTAAAGACTTAATATTAATAATAATAAAGTTTCACGTGCCTGACATTTCTTCTTCTACTTCTGTCCACGGATGACATCAGTCCGTGCTGTCCAGTGCGGCTCAGTCAGCACATTTTATGCTCTGCTTTGGGTTTTTTTCTTTTCCTCCAGTTGTATAACTTTAGATTTTGGGCAAAAAAAAAAAAAAAAAAGCAGATGTGTAGAGGAGCCTGTGTTTTTTTCCCCAGCTTACTGTACAGGGAGGCGCATTTATTAGGACCTCCACCCACTGCCAGCCCGCAGTAACAGCGAGGGGCAACAACACGGCATTGTGCGACAACGCACAGGGACGGAGACCCCGTCCGGCCCGCATCCCCCCCCCCCCCCCCCCCCCCAGCCCTCCCCGCCCGCGCCGTGTGGGTACTTGGGAATAAATGCACTCATTGAGACAAGTGCTGGACAATTCTGTAAGTGTTGGGACATAAAGAAAGCAAAGTTTTACTGGGCAAAGAGACTCTGGCACAAAGCAGGCTTTCATCAGAGCCACATTTGAAAATGATGGAGGTGGAACAGAGGAGGATTGATTTTAGGTGACTTTTTTTTATTTTAAAGGAGGCATCTGGATAGCCATGTTTCGTTTTTTTTTTTTTTTTTTTTTTTTTACTCTATCAGGTAGAGCCGGGACCTGACCTGCTGCTGACTTTGGTTTGGCTCTCAATGCGCTTATTGTAGCCCGGTGTTCACCACAGTGTCTTGTGTGTTTCTGTTTATAGCCCAGAGTTTGTGTGAAAGGCCCGAAATAATCGAAACCGTTCATATAAATCAACGGTTGGAGCGCTCCGGGGGGGTGTAGGCTGATCTGCTGTGAAATTGAGGCTAAACTTAGCTGCAGGTCTTGTTTTTTTTTTTTTTTTTTTTTTTGAGCATGCAAGTAAACACGTAAACGAAACGGACGTCAGGTTTCAGTACCATTAAATTATCGAGCCTAATGATGTATAAAGTAGGCGTGTCCTACAAGCGATGGCGGGGAATCCCTTGTGATTAATCTCGCTGTAACCTCACGCAGGTGTCTTTAGACGTTTCACGTCTTGCTTTCGTTTTCTCCTCACAGGGTGGCAGCTCGGAGAAGTGGAAACCAATAACGCAACCCCCGGAACCACAAAGGTACGCTCTCCTCCTAAAATTTCTTCTTTAAACACAAGTCGCCGCTTTGTTTTGGTTTCTGCCACCGGCGTCACGACTGCGCCGCTCCCTCGTCTCGGAGTCGGCGCGTCTTGTCCAAAACAGCGAGCTTTTGTGGATTTGGGCTTCGGTGGCGTGAGATCCTTAGAGGAGCCTAATGAATTTTCATGTCTCATGTTGGGTGAAATGTCCAGCCGTGACGCTGTACAGTCCAACGGATCGTTGTCCTCTGTGTCCGGCTGTGACGTCCAGAAGCCGCCGGACACAGAGGACGCCCTGTGTGTCTCGCATCGAAGCACCAACCAGCCCACACCAACTGAGAGCCTCTTGAACTTTTCCACGTTTCGTCCCCCCACAACCACAAACATCAATGCAGTGAAAATTGATGAATGGTTCTCAAAGCTCTTTGCAGAAAGAAATCTGAAAAGTGTGTCATGCATTTAAATGTTTAACTTCCCGTAGACGATACTTCAATTACTTTTTACTGCACTTACAGCTGTAATTATCTCAGGCTATGTCTTTACCAGCCTAGTTCAGCCATAGAGACCCTCTGGTCCGTAATTTTCTGCAGAATAGCCCAAGCTCTCTCAGACTGGAGGAAGCATCAGCTTTCAGGCCTGTACTGCAAAAAGGGAACAAAAAGTAAGTGACATTTTCTTTAAATTTGTGTATTTTTCCTTAATTAGAGCAGGTAAAAAGGACTATTTACCAATGGAAAAAGATTTTTGCACTTAAAATAGGAACAATTGATGTCCATCATCTTATTTCAAGTGCAGGATGTCTAATTATCTTATTTTAGGGGTAATAATACTCATTCCATTGGCAAATAAGGAAAAATACACTAATTTCAAGAAACTTTTACTTACTTTTAGTTCCCCTTTTGCAGTGTGGACTTTCCTACCGTTCTGTTGTAGCTCCTGCTGTAAGTTTATGGTCGTTCTCCTGCTGGAAGGCGAACCTCTTTCCTAGCCTCCAGACTTATTTTAGCCCCTATCAGGGTTTCCTGTGTCTAAGCTCCATCCATCTTTCTATCAACTCCGACCAGCTTCGGGGGGCCCCTGCTGAAGAAACCCATCCCCACAGCATGACGCTGCCACCATCATGTTTCAGTGTGGGGAACCACTTAGGGAGTTGCATGTACGCTCTCATCTGACCAGAGCGAACCTCTTACATTTTTTTTTTCCTGTGTCCCCTACGTGACGTGTGGCAAATTGGAAACGGGACTGATTACAGCTTTACTCTCAACAGTGGCTTGGTTTTTCTTTTTTCAGATTTTCACACGCGAGCTGTGGACCTCCGCAGCTCCTGCAGAGCTACCATGCTCGGCCTGTCAGTTTAGACGGACGGCCATGTCTTGGTAGGTTTGCAGCTGTGAAACGTACTCTTTGCACTTTCAGATGATGGACTGAGCGGCGCTTATGAGAGATATCTTCAAAGCTTTGGGGGGTATTATTTTATACCCTAGCCCTGCTTTAAGCTTTCACCACCTGTCTGCTGTGTCCTCTGGACTTCGTGGTGCTGTCGGCTCGCCGACGTTCTCTAGTAAACCTTCGAGGCCCTCGCAGAAAAACAGCTGGGTTCATAACGAGGTTAAGAGCCAGATTATTGCTAATTAAGTAACGTCCAAAGGGAGAAATTCAAATGCAAGCCACACTTTTCAGACGTATTTCTAAGACCTTAATTCCCCTTTCACTTCACACCAATCGGATGCTTTGTGGGTGGGCCACATCCAGTCCTGGAGACGTACTCTCCTGCAACGTTTGGCTCCATCCCTGCTTCAACACGCCTGAGTCAAATGGCTTAATTCCCTCATCGGCATTTCATCTCAGCTCTGCGGGAACCGGCTGATGAGCCATTCATTAGATTCAGGTGTGTTGGAGGAGCGACGCATGCAAAGATTGCTGTGGAGGACTGGACCCCGGTATCCCTGTTACAGACTAAATATCTGTAATGGTTGTTGAGAAAACATAAAAAAATTCAATGGTTTTGCAAAGTAGTCATCTGAAGAGTAAATTCACCCCTTCAGCGTCAGCGTTCTGCAGATGACTGACATTTATCAGGCTGTATTGATAAGAAGGGCTGTTCTTTTCAACCGTACGTTGGTTTTAAATCGTGTTTTCTTTCTATTTTTTAGGAAGGTGGTGGTCTTGGAGAAGAATGAAGAGGAGGCGTTTGGTTTTGAGATTCAGGTAAATGAAGAGGATTAACGGGGCGTATTAGTTTTGGAGCGTTTAGCCGGGCTTTCACGATCAGCCGGGGGTCTTAGTCAGCCGCTCGTCTTTCACTGGAAGACGGAAACAAACGCGTCCCTTCCTGCATCTCCGAGCGTGGCCTTGCACTAGCCGGAGTAAAAAAGGTCATGCAGCAGTCAAATAACTTGTTCCTGCTAATCTCATGACTGGAGCCGTTTTTTTTTTTTCCCGCCTCTTCCTGCAGCATTTTTATTTTAAGCCCCGTGGTTTACTCACACGCTTTCGGATGTAATACCTGCTCTACTCTATGCCAGCAGGATTTACTCACAAATCTCTGATCCCCCCCCCCCTAAGCGCCAAAGCCTCGCAGTGTTGCCGCTGTTTTTTCCACAGTCATTCTTTGAATAGTTTGCAGAAATGATTACAGGCTGTGAGCAGAACATGGATATTTTAACGCGCTGTCGCTCGCATAAAGTCTCTGGGATTTGAAGTAGTTCTTCTAGGAAAAGACGCCGTGTTCTATTTACGCTTTCGTTAGGCGTTCCCGCCCTTCCTGCCCGGCTGTGGCCAGAAGGAAGTAAGGCCATGAGGAGCAGTTTGATGGGCAGCGGAGATCGCCATGAATGTGGAGTCTCGCGTTTCCTGGCCGCTTTTCCTCCCTCAGAGTGGGTAATGTGGATGTGGAGCCGAGAGAGTCCAGCATGCAAATGTGAGATTTGCCTTGCGATGATATTTGCATGCTAACGTGTTTATCTTGCTGGTTGCTGAGAAGGAAGCCGGCAGCCGTAAATGCGGGCCAGATCTGAATCATTGCAAATTTCCTTTGGCGCTCTCATGCAACCTGGGCGCATGCTCTACCTGGACCCGTTTGGCTTAAACAGCAGAAAAGGTTGACGCGTGCAGAAGGTTATTAGGCAGATATGAAGTTTTGAAAAGTGTTTTGATGGACAATGGCTTATTTTTTTGCAGCAGCAGCAGCATGTAAACTTGTCTAAAACATTTCCGAGACGGGGAAGTGTATTCTTGTCCTGCAGCTCTGTGACCTTTGTGCAGAGACAATGCGGTCACTGAAACAAGGAAGAGCATTGGGGTACACGTGGAAGTAGCACGGCACAGTTTCCAAGACAACAAAATATAAATTTCAAAACTGACAAGGAAGTACATAGATGGTTTAGATAAATAAAAACAGCAAAATAAGGAAGCACGTTGGCATTTTACAAAACATACACTGCAAAATTGCAGAAGGGCTTTATAGAAAGATAAATATACTACAAATATACCATTGAGATGTTTATATATAGGTATTATAGGAATGAATATCATATAAATATTTGAAATTTGTTTTGGAAGATCACCCAACCAGCAACCTGAAGCATTTTCTGAACAAGAAGTGACTGCAAAAGCGTAAAACTGTGCTGTTTTATTTCCATCCATTAAGCCGTCTATATTATATTCTCACATATAAATGCTCAGATCCCCATTAATAGATTTACCTGCACTCTTTTTGTAGCCATGAACAAGATTCTGTCGTATGTCTGCCTGGAAATATGAGCAGCTCAATGAAAATGGTTGGTTTTCTGGGACTGATCCAGCCTTTAAACACGCCCCATACATTTTCAATAGTAATGAGGTCGAGGTCATTTAAAACGCTGATGTCAGCCTGCTTTACCCATGCCAAAACCTGTTTTTACACGTGGTTTAGATCCTTATCCGTTTGAAACGCCTAGTTGTGTCCATATTTAGCTGAATTTGGATCTAGCCCACATCATGATACCGTCACCGCTGTTTTTTTTTCTGCATGGTTCTTTGGTTTTAGAGCCTCACCTCCCAGAGATTCTCCTTAATGTTGCCAAATATCTCAGTCTTTGTTTCGTCGGACCATGAAACATTTCTCTTTTCTGCGTGGCCAGCTGAATGTTGACTCTGAGTTTTGAGAGTTTAGCTCAGACGGTTGAAATTTAAGACCCAACTGGATGTTCCCATAAGACAATAATCCTAAGCACACATCTAAACTGGTTTTGAGGTGGATAAAGCAAACGTAACATTAGGCTTCTGGAAAATGGCTCTGACCTCAACCCTATTTAAAAAGCCAGGAAACCAACCAGAGTAAATAAACTCTAGAAATTCTGATAAATTGAAAATGAATTTCTAACTTTTAAAAAAATTCACATTCAGGTAAAACTTGCTGACTCAGTTCTGCTTTTGAAAAATCTATGACGTTTATTATATGTACTTTCCCATTTGGAAAAAAAGATAATTTAAATGGATCCTTTTAATGGCAACATTAATAAGAGATGCATGCCTGTGATGTGTCTTTGCATCCTTGTTTCAGTGACGCACAAATGTAATTTTAGCTTTTTTTTCCCCCCAATGGTTGAATTGTGTTTTTTTCTGTAAAATGACACCTGGTCTCAGGATTCAGGTTCTTCCTCTTTCGGATCATTATGAAAACAAATCAGTAAAAATTCCCATCTGGTTTATTTACATGAAAAGTATTCAACAGGATTAAATAAGTAGGGAACTGTTTAGTCTTGTCCTAATTGAGCACAAGCAAATTAACAACATAGGAGCATCTTCTCTTTAGGATGTTGTAGAAAGGGGAAGTTACAGTCTGGCAGTTTGTGAAGGTTCATTAAGTCCTTCTTGGGGTTTGTTTTGGGAGGCGAGAGGAAGCGGACCTCCTTACTTGCCTGCGTGCGTCACATGCGTGCGTCCTCTGTGATAAAACCGTGTTTCCGGCACTGTCCGTCACGACTTCCCCTGCATGCGGTTCAGTGGTTTTTTTTTTTTTTTTCTTTCTCAGATGTTGCATCGTTACCACAATATTTCAGAACATCAGAGGAAGACGGGTTGGTGTAAAAGCGGAAGGTGTGTTTGATCTTCAGCGTCTCTTGTTTTCTCCTTTTTCAGACGTACGGCCTTCACCATCAGGACCAAAACTCGGTGGAGATGTGCACGTTTGTGTGCAAGGTGCACGACGGCAGCCCGGCCCAGCAAGCAGGACTTAAAGTTGGTGAGTGAACCTTTTTTTTAATAATTTTTTTTTTTTTATCTCATAGGTTCACTTCTTTTTTGCTAGGGCCTGAAATAAAATGGAAAAGGTTT
Source organism: Fundulus heteroclitus (assembly GCF_011125445.2). Classification (NCBI taxonomy): domain Eukaryota; kingdom Metazoa; phylum Chordata; class Actinopteri; order Cyprinodontiformes; family Fundulidae; genus Fundulus; species Fundulus heteroclitus. The sequence continues at coordinate 32,688,406 of NC_046361.1, read as the reverse complement.
GAAATAACCACAAGGGAAGTGAGCGTGACAAGAGTTGCTGGGTTTTTTATCAGCTGGCATTGTGAACATTATGTCAACACAAACCACTGACTTTCATCCTGCTGCTCCGTTGTTATGGGAAAATCCAAATGGGACTGCGTGCCTTGTCACTTTTCCAGCTGATGAACAACTTTTTCAACCGACACGTACACGTACGCAAGGGCCTTACATAAGTATTAACTCTTAAACCTTCTCACATCGGGTCGCATAACAACCGCACACTTCAGTGCTTTTCTCAAAAACTGTGGCGTGGATTTGTGTTCCTACCCTGAAATCCTTAAATAAAATCCAGCGGCACCACCAGCTGACAGAACTATATGATTAGATGAGGTCCACCTGTGTTTAATTTAATCCCATCATTGAGACAGCTGTTCTCTGAAGGCCTCAGAGGTTTCTTAAAGCCGGGCATGCGGAGATTTCACACAGGACTGTTGAATGAGGACCATTAAGCAGAGAAGAAGCAAAGAGACCTGTGTTCGCTCTGGAGGAGCTGCAGATATCCGTAGCTCAGGTGGGAAGATCTGGCAACGACACAGCTAACAGTTCTGCCTGCTGCAAATCTGAATTTTATGGAAGAGTGACGACAACCGCTCTGCAGTTTGCCACGAGGACACTGCAGGCATTCGAAGGTGTTCTGGTCCAGTGAGACCAGAATTTGACTCTAGACCTGAAACTTGGATGGAGGTTCACCCTGTAGCTAGCAGGACAGTAACCCAGAACGTGCAGCCAGAGCTGGGCAGCACTGGTGCCAGAATGGCCTAGACCCACATTTAACTTCAGTTCGCAGATATCCGTCCAACCGGGCTGAGCTGGGGAAGGTATGAAGAACTGGCAACGTTTTCAGTTTCTAAATGCGCACAGTGGGTGGAGGCATACCAAAAATAGCTTCTGCTGCAATTGGCATGACAGGCGGCTCAATTCTTGGCTCAGAGAGTGAAGACAAGTGCATGCCACACTTTTCAGATTTTTACTTGCCACACTGCAAAAACAGAACTAGAAATAAGTAAAATGTTCCTGAAATGATTGTATTTTTCCTTGATTTTTGCACTTAAAATAGGAACAATTCATCTCCATCATCTTATTTCAAGTGCAGGATGTCTAATTATCTTATTTTAGGGGTCAAAATACTCATTCCATTGGCAGAATATCCATTTTACCCACTCAAATCAAGGATAAATACACTAACTTTAAGAAAATTTTACTTATTTTTAGATCCATTTTAGCAGTGCAAGTGTCATTTTTCACTTCGACTTAACTGTGGACTCCTTTGCTTTGGCCTGTCACTTAGAATCCCGTTAAAACAGACTGAAGTAGCTGGTAATAGACCGGGTAGTTTATGTTTTAAGCAGAAGAGGTTTGGGCACGGACAGGAGAATAAATCTGAGCTGACACCAGAGAGCTTCTCTTTGCTCCAGGAAATTATCTCTGCTCTGGAAAGTCGTCACGCCTCGGTGACGAGCCGGCCTCGCCGAGCGCTGCGTCGGTGACAACAGAGAGAGAAGGTGTTTGTCTCGGCCAAATCCGAGCCGACTGCGTCAGTCTCACTTCTTACGTTTTCTTGTGCGCTCTCTGTTGTCCTCTCTGGACACAGTGAACACAATAGCTCTCCAGCAGAGGCCCCAGAGTCCACACCACGCCTAACTACGCACCGCCACTCTCAAAGAAGACTCAACGCTGACGGCTTTAAATCTTAAAAAACCACACGCAGGAAATATTTGGGTTAGATAAATATTCCCTTCAACATGTGGAGACGGGAGCACAGCGACAGGATGGAGCGCCACGACTTCAACGAGTCTGGTCCTCCACATGTGTGCCTCACATGTGCTGAGGTTTCACGCCTCACTTGGCTGCATCTCCAAGAAGTAAAATCCAGATCGCGTGGAAGCGTTGTGACCTCATGGAGGCCGGCTGGTTAACGCACGTTGTTTTTTTTTTTTTTTTGTGTATGTGTGTGTGCAGGGGACACCATCACAAGTGTGAACGAGACCACCGTAGAAGGTTTTCTCCACAAGGACATCGTTCAGCTCATCAGGTCCTACGGCAACACGCTCAGGTAAACAGATCCGTTCGTTGGTTTTTCTAAAAACGGGACCAGAACAGGCGTGAAGTTTTGAACAAAATATCAGAATATTGTAAAATGAACCTCTGCTGATGGTGGTTAAGAGGTGCGTTCAGTGACTCCCTGTGCAGAGGGTTAGTTTCAGAGTTTCGTACTGAATTACACGAGTGCAGACAGCTGTTCTCTGTCCTCCGCGTCCTCAGGATGTGCTCAGCCGGGTCACGGCGTAAACCGGCTGAGCCGCGCCTCGCTGACGTCGCTAAACCAAGCATGCAGTCGATCTCGTTTACGTGAAAGAGTTTTTGTTGCCGGAAGGACTGAGGTCTAAGTTAGCAGTGGGGAATAAACAGGAAAATAGTTTAGGTTTTTGGTCCTAGAGTTCATTTCCTACTGCTAATAATTTAGAGCAAATAATACAAAAAAACAGTATTTCTCCTTTACAATATGGTCAGATTGTTTAATATATATCATAAACCAACTAACGTACTCAATTCCTGGCTTTATTCTTTCAAGTTGGCTTTAATGTTTCTGGAGGAGACGCAGAGTCTGATAAATTCAGACCATATTTTTTTTTTTTTATAATTTTTTTTTTTTAAGTTTTCACAGTATCAAGACATATATAAACATAAACATATTGGAAGCATGCCAATATTCACAAGACAAGGTTTTAAGTACAGAAACGTATCCTTCATACAAAATCTGACCGTAAGGGTTTTATGTACTCAGTCCATTTAGTCCAGATTTTGTAAAACATGTCCTTTTGCATCCTGAGGGAAAAAGACAGCTTTTCCATGACATATATTTTGTGTATTATATTAGTCCAATCCTCAATAGTTGGAGATTCCACTCTCAGCCACTTTCTTGTGATGGCCTTTTTACTTGCAATAAGTAACATACCAAGTAATCTTTTATCATCGTTATTCCAATTTGTCACAGGAACATCACCCAAATACAGTGTTTCACGTTTAAGGGGAATTTTAGTACCAAATTCAGACCATATTTATAGAAAATGTTACTAAAATAACATACATTATTTGCAAAGACCTGTTGCCGTTGAATCTGTCATGCTGGACATGTTTTATTGATATTATAGAGGTTTCTACTTCGTTACCACTATTTGGTTTCAGACCGCAAATTCTTGATATTTGTAAAGAAAAAAAAAAGTAAGATTAATGTGGCAGCAACAGCAAAACAGCTTTTGGAAAGCGGGATTTTCCGTTTTATTACTGATAGACCAACAAAATAAAAATACCAATACAGTCCTTTTGTATCTCTTTTTTATTAAAGGAGCATCAGACTTATTACTGTTCAGGTGATTATAAGTCTTATCCTTCTGTATCCATCAAATCTATCAGTTTATTCCTCCCACAGCATCTAAAAACCCAATGTGACTTTCAGTCACGATATATTTTCTTATGAAACTTGCAGAGTAATAAAAACATTTCCCTATAGACCGTATTAGGATTTTGGCCAAATGGGTGACAAAATTCAGTCGTCTTTGTAGTTTCAGAACCTCAGTCATACTTTGCAGCAGAAAAACTGTTCAAAGTTTAAACTTGCATCAGAAAGTTGGGCTTTGATTATGTAAAATTAAGTTTTTCACACCTTTTTCTTTTTTTTACACAATGAGGATTTAAGTTTTGCAAGACAAAAATAGCGAGTTTTCAGTTTAAACTGCTCTTGTGCCTTTAGTTTTAATCTCTTACGCGTTATGTATTACATCAAATCGTAGGTATTTCTGACTGTTTGGCCAATGTGTCTCCCACTGCTGTAGGACTTTGGGTTTTCCATCAAACCCACCCAGAGTGCAGAATATTTACGGCAAAACTCCAGTTAATTTCTGTTTTTATATTTCAATTTTTCACTCAAAACTCTCTGTAGAGTCTCTTTAACTTGTCATATCGCTTGAATAAAACACTGTAGACATGTAAAAATTCAGAGATGTCCCACCAGGATGCACTGCTGCCCGGTGTTACATAATTTATTGATGCAAAGTGTAGTTTTTGAGCGGCGCCTGGTTGTTTGAGGCTTACATTCTTGTTCTGAGCAGCCTTGTGGGTTTTCCACCGCTTTCAGAAATGGCCAAAAATCACCAAAACAACCAATGACTCGGCATTTCTGATGAAATTTTCTTGTTTGTTGGATTTTTTTTTTCTTCCAGCTGTGTGTTGAGTCTCTGTTAGATGTCACATTTTCTTTCTGTTTGGGTGTTTATTTTGAACCACGCTCTGCTCCTAACCCTCCCTGCTTGTAAAAGATTAAAGGGACAATTAGTGCGTATAGGCTGTGAGCTTTAAGGGTCCTCGTTCAGCCGCGGCTTTTACAGTTGGACGTCATCAAATTATACCCTCCGCTTGACTTATTAAAGCTGTTAGAGTGTAAAACGTTGCTGCGGCGCTCCTAATTAAAGAGCATTTGCAGCCCTGGAGTGGAAGCTGCTCGTGTTTCTGATCCTTCCACGCTGCTTGTAAACCGCTGCTTGACATCAGACCCGCTCCTGTTTTCTGGGCTCGTGAAAACAGCCTTTCATAGAGTTTTTTTTCTTTAATAGCCGTTTTTCTGCCCTTGTAGTTTTTGTAAGTGCTTCCTGTTGAGCTCAATAACCATGTGGTCTCTTTTGGTTTTTCCACTTAAAGGCTGGAGACGGTTTACAGTGACTCAATCCGAAAAGCTGAGCTGGAGGCCAGGCTGCAGTATCTAAAGGTGAGTAGTTTCCCTTAAGCAATTGTTTTTTTTTCTTTTTGTTTGCTGGTGAATCAGTCTGATTATGTGTCCAGTGGCCTTTCACACCCAGCCGCCCCCTCCACACAGACATACATTGTTTTAAGTGCTAAATATTGGGACCCCTTCCCCCTCGCTCCACACCTGTCTTCAGAGTGGCTCCACCTGTTGCATAAAGCATTAAGCAAAATTTCCCCAAAGATTACAGCAGCTGTCCTGCTCTGATCTACTGCAAAAAGTATCCGCTTTTTAAGGGGACTTGGCCAGCATTTTAAAGCTTTTTTTTTTACCTTACATGCTGCTTTTAGTGCTGGTCGTTATAGATTTATTTTTTTTTTATTAAGAATCCTCTTTTTTAAATTGCTGTATATTTATTTATGTTCTTGTGTTGTTGTTTTTTTATTAGTAAAGTCATAAATCTTCTGTCTCTCTTTGTAGCAAACTCTGCATGAGAAATGGGATGAATATCGCTCTCTGATGGTTCAGGAGCAAAGGCTCGTCCACGGTGAGTTGTCTTCACTACTTCACTGGCTTTATTGAATTCTAGCTATTTTTTTTTTGGTCGTAAAAAGATATTTAAACAATTAAGACTGTTTTAGAATTGGATCTGAAATGTGTTTAGTTTACCAGCAACCCCCGCGACCCCATGAGGGATTAAGCGGTTCAGAAAATGGATGGATGGATGGATGGATGGATGGATGTGTTTAGTGTTATTCCTGTTTGTTACTGGTTGAAGAGGCTTAGATGTGCTTAGCTGAGATGTTCTGCAAACAGCTAAAACTGGACAAAAAATTTACAGGCTTTTATCTTCCAATACAATTCTATTTTATGTCAGTTTCTAGCAGCATTTTCTGGAATAAAAAAAGTATTTTTTTAAAGTAAAAACTCCTTATTACTGTTGGAGAACATGCAGCCTTTTAAACATATGCATATTCGCATTTTAGGGGTTTTAGGCGTAAATGTTTGAAATGAATGAGATTTTCAGGTCATTCGTCAACAGAACAGTTTCAGTTGCATTCGGTCTGTTGTTACATGATTTACTCGTCTCAGAGAACTCATTTTAACATTAGTTTTCAGTTGGTGTGCTGTGTTTTGGTCCGGCAGCCCGTGACGGTTAAATACTGCTTCCTGCTGAGCTCACCTTGCTCTCGTCTCTCCTGCAGGTATCGTAATGAGCGACGCCGCGCTGTACGAGTCCCTGGAGTCGGCGGGAATCTACGGCAGCCTTGGCGCTCCCAGCCCCGCGGCGCAGAGAGCGCTCCGCTGCACCGGCAGCACCAGCAGCAGCGCCAGCCTTCTCAGCACCGCCACGGAGGACGACCCGCTCTACCAAACCTGCCTGTACCACTCGGACGGCAACATGGACTCGAGCAGCGGAGACAGAATCAACGAGAAGCCGCCTCCGACCAGGCAGCAGCAGCAGCAGCGGCCGCGGCCGGCCAGCGAGCTCCTCACCGTCACCAAGACCCACCTGACGCGCAGCGCCAGCACGCGCAGCTACGTGAGGGGGTCTTCGTCGTCGTCGTCGTCCGTGGGCTCGGGGGAGAAGCAGGGAGGATTCGGCTCGCTGCAGAGAAAGCCCAAGCAGAAGAGCTTCCGCCGGCGTCTCCTCAAGTTCATCCCGGGTTTGAATCGACCGCTGGAGGAGGAGGAGAGCAAACTCTGAGCAACGGACGACGCTAAAAGACTGACAGTCAGACTGAAACCGCCAAAGAAAAATAAGCAAAACAGCCTCCAAAGAGTGAAGTGTGAGACCAAAGCAAAGCGGCTGTGTTGCTGGGACGACCAAACGGACTTTTATTTCACAGGTGTACATAATCTTTGCTTCGGTTTGTCTTGATCTCTAAGTTATTTATTTATTTTCACACGTTCTATTCACACAAAATGAAGGATGCTTCAGTGTTCCCCCCCCTTCACTGCACGGACTTTTCTATTATCTTGACAAACCTGTGACAACTTTGTGCAGCAATTTACTACCAATCAAAGCCTTTTTGTGGTTCCAAAGTTAAAAAATAAAATACGTGGCATTTTTCCAGATTACATGTTCATTATTTTGTAAAGGAGGCTCTCATGCTTGTGTACGCCGCAGCAGCTGAATGACGTCCAATGTGTGCATCCTTTTTCATGTGATTCTTAAATATAGAAACCACTATCTCAGAAGGCCATCCCTCAGACATGTGGAGGCCGCGACGCTTCGAGGCATTTATTGGCGCAAGGTATCCAGAACGAAGGCTGTTTTATCAACTCTTGACACGGTTTATTGTTGGGGGGAACCAGCGAGGAATGTGCAGGGAGGGGGGGGGGAGAAAAAAAGAAAAGAGCATGACTCAAAATTCCTAACACAACCACTTTCTTTCAGCTCCTGCGGGGGCAAATGCCGATTCCTCTTGTTCCACGCTCCCCGTATTCCCAGTTGTCCAGGAGCTTGCTGCTTCTCTGGATGCGTGCATGCATGCGTGTTTGTTGGGTGGTGGTGGTGGTGGGGGGGGTTTAGCAGGGAGTCTTTTCATTCCCTTGCTCCCAGCTGACCCGCGGGGTCACGCCAGTCGCTCTGTGCCTCGGCTCCGCAGCGCTGATCCCTTTTGTCCTCGGCCGCTCATTCACAGATGCACCGGCGGATGACGACGATGGTGAGCGATGGTATGCGGCCATGTGTTAGAGGCCGAGCCGGCGAAGGAGGGGGTCGCGGCGGTCGGACACCGATATAAAAGGAGTGTTTGTGCGTGCTCGCTGGGGCCTGAAACATTAGCTCAGAGCGAACGGGCTTGAGTGCGTAACGAGGGGTTAATTAGCGGAGATGACGGCGCGGCCAAAAACAACGTGCTTAGAGACGGAGGGACCAAACGAGGACGTGCTGCTGATGTTAAACCGTTAGCACAGCAGGAGATCAGCAGGGCCGTGTGGTTACTGTGGCGAACACTTGGCTGCTAAAACTGCTCAGCTGATTCTCAAGCAGGTTATTTAAGGGCGTGCATGAGGCTCTTAGCAGAGACTGGTTGACTGTTTGATGTGTTTAAAAGACATCGCTCTGCTGTCAGTGTGCAAAAGGACCAAAAGGTTTTACACCTTCCGTTATATTTTGTGTGTGTGTGTGTGTGTAAGCAGCATTAGAGGCAGGTTTTAGCGTGAATGGAGATGAATCTTTTGGACATTAGGGGAAAAATGTAAAGAGAATTTCTTCAGCATCAAACACGATTAATCAAGAACATTTTGTTTTTGCCACAAATGTAAGCTAGCAGCTGTTCTTAATAAACAGACCAGATACATTTTTTAAATGTACGATAAAAACATTACAAGTTATTGTCCCAGTAAACACAAAACGCCGGTTCTGATGACCGCTGCAATCTCAAAAGGATTCCACCCGATTTGGACAAGCCTTACAGCCCCTGTTTACTCTTATGACCTGGTAAAAACACGTCTCTGTCAGTATTCCTGAGAAATCTTAGCGTACGTCTTGTGAACAGAGGCCTCCAGTAATATTGTCGACTGTATCTGCTACAACCAGCATTCTTAAATCCCACCCACAGATTTTAAATAGAGCACAGGTCACATGACTACGAGGGCATTTCATCATGGCGTCTTCTAAAACTGGATGTTAGTGGACTTTGAGATATGTTGTGCTAATTGTCCTGTTTTAAGCTTCAATAAAGCCCATGCTTTAGCATCCTCACAGAAAAAAATAAATGGAAACCTTTCTATCTACATTTAAAATGTTTCCAGTCTCAGAGGAAGCAAAACAGCCCCCGAGCATCATTGAGCCTCTGCCGTGCTTCTCTAGGCAGGTTGTTCGTTGCTTCATTGGCTCCAATTTTTCACCTCCAGACCTGCAGCATAGTGGAAATGTTCCAATTTTAATTAATCGCTCCACAGAACATCATTCAAAAAAGCTTTTAACGATTGCTAAAAATACTTATTTTATGGCCACGGTTCCACAAATGTTTTGTTCTTACATCAAAACATAACTTTATTGAGATATTGACAATGTAGTTTGCTGTTTTCTTTGTTAAATGTTGAAAGAAAAACAGAACATGTAAGATGTGGAGGTTTTTAAAGGCTATGAAGACGACACGGCGAGAAAGTGGAAGAAAGTTTTCTGGTCAAATGAGACTAAAATGTAACTTGCGTATGAAAGAAAACAAACATCGTGCATCACACTGAACACATTGTCCCCATCATGAAACATGGTATTGGCGTCATCATGCTGTGGAGATGCTTTTTCACAACAGGCACAGGGAAGCTGGTCAGAGCTGATGAGGAGATGAGACACATGCAGCTAAATAGAGGAATATCCTGGAAGAAAACATGTTGGAGACTTCCTTGGGCAGCAGGAATACAACCTGCAGCTACAATGGAGAAGTTTAGACCAAAGCAATTCTATGTGTAACAATGGCCCAGTCAAAGTACAGACCTGAATCCATTTGAGAATCTATGGCAAGACTTGAACATTGTTCCTACTATATATATATATATATATATATATATATATATATATATATATATATATATATATATAAAAATTAGTGTTGCGCCGATGCCATTTTCTGGCCCCGACACCTGGCTGTGCAGTATTGGCCGATACCGATACCATCTGGTTCAAATTGATGTGTGTGTGTGTGTATGAAGAACTGCATACTACTTAGGGTAGTAGAACTTTAATAAACTTTTGGCTCTCAAAGGCTAAAATAGTGCAACATTCGTGAAATTATAACATGTATAATACTAGTCGGGAGAGAGAAGGCTGCGTTCAAGTGACATACAAACATCAAAATGGTATCGGTGCCCTATTTGTTGGTACTCGCCGATACCGATACTGATACCACCATTTTAGTGCTGGATCAGGGCCCCGTGCGATACTGGTATCGGTGCAACACTAATATTGTTTATATATATATATATATATATATATATATATATATATATATATAATTGGGGACTGCATCTTTGCTTGGGTTGTATTAGCACTCTTAGGAATACTGCGCAACGGAGAAGACCTTTGGACAATTCATGTGCGTCACTGCAAAAATCTGTCAAGACACAAACTTTCACCCTCGGTTGAGAAGATATTGGTTCTGATGGTCAGGACAAGGTACCAGTAAGCTGGCTCGAAGATGTCACCGGAACTGGTACAAGCAAAGAAAACAACAACCTGTTCAAAAACGTAATATTTCAAACTTGTAAAAAGTTTTATTTACTATATTTGAGACTCATACAGCTCCTTAAGATTGCCGATACATTGACAAAACTAAAAGACTTTGCACACAACAGCAAACAGGCTTAAGAAAATGGAGGCAACAGGACTTTTTGACACCGATCCAGGAGTCTTTGTCAGACACACTTGTATGTTGGCAAGTGAAGCAGGTTAGAATAAATGGGTCCTATAAATAGCCAGTTTCGTTGTTTGAATGAAATAAATTTAAACCTAGATCTACCAGGGGTTTGCACAGTGACGCGGTTGGTAGCAGTGTTGCCTTGCAACAAAAAGGTCCTGGGTTCAAATCCAGCATGTCTTTTTGCATATTGTCCCTGTGCACGAGTGGGTTCTCTCAAGGTACTCCAGAATCCCCACTCAAGGCCAACTGATCATTGCAATGCTAAAGATAAAAGCCTTGCAACGTTGTTTCTGCCCATTTTCTGAATGTCGATCAAGTGGCAAATCTTGACACTTATCGGCAGGAACAAAAGTGAAAACACTGTGATCGGTAGCTTTCTGCTTGTGCACATCAGGTTACGCACATGGAGAGCAGATCCCTGGATAGGAAGTTCCAAACTCAGCCCGAGGTTTCTGTTTTGCTCACTTTCCCAGCTTTACGTCTGCAGGACGCGGCATCTGTGGACTGATCTTTGATTGCCAGGCCACAGAGAGCAGGGCCTGGAAAGATGACGAGACTCGAGCTGCAAAAGTTAATCTATTCCAATCACACGGAGGAGGAGAATTTCTTTTGCTCTGCAGCTACGGCTTCAGATCAACAGAGAAAGCCTCCTCCAGCTGATACCTGCTAAACCTTAGTTCGCTGATAAACCCGTGCATCTGTAACTTCCTTGGTATTGTGGTGTGTCTGCTTGCATGCAAGCTCATACTAATTCTAGACTTTTTGTTCCTCAATGAGTGGGCTGATGTAACAGAAACAGATCAGGGAACAAGATTGACTATTTTTTTTTATTTTGCTCCCAGCATATCAGCTACTCTGCAAGCCGCTCTTCCACAGAGCTTCTTCTCTTGCAAGGGAGAGTCAGCAAATGTTAAATAAAGCGTCCAGAGTTCGGGTCGCTGAAGGCACAGTTAGAAACCGAGATATGCGTACTGACAAAGTCCTATTATTGGCTCTCAGTGATGAGAAATGAGCTTTAAGAAGAAGAGGAAGCAAGTCGGCCCATCGGGCAGAATTGAGACTGTGTGGTGTAACAGCTTAAACCAGATCGCTCTTTCTCAAGCACTCTGTGCGTCAGAGTCGCCGCCGGCCCGTTTGTGCCTCTGGTTCAATTCATAGTTAGGTTTGTTTCTGCAGCTTTAAAATAAGGAAGCACTGCGGCGCTTAGTTCAACGTTTTCACAGCTACATGCGTGCGATTCACAGACACACAGACAACACCAGAAATAAGCAAAAAAATTATAATAAATCAGCCCGTCTGAAGCACAAAACGTCACCAAAGAAAAGATGGCGGCATCACGAAGCGTGGGTGGGCGGAGTGGAGCGCTGCCGTCTCTCATGCACGGATCAGAGTTTGTGGGGGCTGCCGAGGCCCAGGATGTGGTTGAGAAATGTGCAGGAAATCCACCATAAAGATAGAACGATCCTAAAAAAAGAAGACGGCCGTAAAGGTTCTCATGAAGTTGTGGCTAAATGTTTACACACGTTCGCAATGGGTGTGGAATTCATGCTGTTTTTCCTACAGTGGATCAAACATGTAACAAACCACAATTAATATACTATAATATAATCCACCAGGGTCAGAATTATACATTACAGGCTCAAATATAAGTGTTGACCTCCATTCTTATAGTCGGTTAAAGCAACTAATGTAAAAAAGTTACCTCAGCAATATATCTTAGCCATCAGCATCCTTCTGACATAATTCTGGGTAAATATTTGACTTCTTTTCTGGACAGAATAGTCAGATCTTTAGCAGAGATTATGTTTTTGGAAGGTTTCTCCTGAAACATAGTGTTCAGCCTATTTTATCCTTTTCAAAATCAGATTTAATTCTGGCATCCGTCGTAGGTGTTGTTTTGAAATTAAGAGGAAAACTCTCCTAACGCAAATACATAGACTGGGAGTTTTTTCAGTCCCTTTGTATTTGTTGTGGGGTTTATGTTCCACATAGCATTTATATTTGTTAATGAATTTGGCCCCCAGCTTTTCATTTATTCAGCTGTTCCCCATTTTGTTAACTAGACTCACCTGTTCCTCGCTGGAACAATCAACCCTTTGCTGTTAAGCTCCCAGTGTTCAGCCACTACTGCCCACATTTCCTGGTTCCCTGGTCTGGTAACTAGTGTTGCGCCGATGCTATTTTTTGGCCCCGATACCGATACCCGATACCTGGCTGTGCAGTATTGGCCGATACCGATACCATCTGTTTGAAATTGATGTGTGTGTGTATATATGAAGAACTGCATACTACTTAGGGTAGTATAACTTTTTATTGCCTACCTGGAATGAATGACAATAGTTGAATAAACTTTTGGCTCTCAAAGGCCAAAATAGTGCAACATTCGTGAAATTATAACATGTATAATAGTAGGGCAACAGTAAGACAGTAAAATTACATTAATAATTGAATAATCTCTTTTAAACCCTGAGTTTTGGCTCTCAAATGCCAAAATAGTGCAACTTTCATGAACTTATATAACATGTATAATAGTAGTCGGGAGAGAGAAGGCTGCGTTCAAGTGACATACAAACATCAAAATGGTATCGGTGCCCTATTTGTTGGTACTCGCTGATACCGATACCATCATTTTAGTGCTGGATCGGGGCCCCGGCCGATACTGTTATCAGTATCGGTACAGCACTACTGATAACTGACCTTTAAACTCACACATAATGACGGGTAGCCCACCACCTTCATCATGGCATCCATTTTGTGCCGGTACCACTGGTTTTGAGTTGGTACAGTGTTTAAAAACCTCACCTTGACTCTACAAGACATCCTTCCTATTGCAGCCAAATCGCTTTGTCTAGATCTCACCTAACCTGATTTTGACAGATGCTGCATAAAAACACACAGAACCTTTTTTTTTCTGTCTTACCTTTAAATCAGACAAAATATTATTTTTTTTAGGTCAGTTAGAAAGAGGAAAAGTTGTAAGAGAATTATTTTTTTTACTTTTTCCAAATTCACAAGTTTACATACTGTTTGGTAGAATAGCTTTTTTGCTCACGCACAACTTTTCAGCTCTGCTGCAAACTTTCCATATAAACGAGAAGTATTGTGATGGCACACTCCGAAGCATTGACTTTATTCAACTAAGCCAACTTTGTAACTAATTTGGCCGTATTATCAGGGCCACAGTTCATTTGGACCAGTTTGTGCCCAAACTTTAATTTCTTTGCCGATAAACTCCTTCGATATTTTCACATAATGTTCTTTCCTAATGATGCCACTGATTTTGTAAAACGCAGCAGTCCTTCCTGCAACAAAGACGCCCCATTTGAAAACTAATCAGGCTTTGTTTGTTGCTTTTGGTTTGATGCCTTTCAGCCCACGCGTGTAGGTTCAACCAGCAACTTCGCTTCTCTGTGGTTGATCTGCACAGTTTGCACCAAAACACACAGAACCCATCTCCTTCATGAGCAGTATGATGGTTCAGACTCGTGTGTAAAAGTTTGAGGGATGAGCGCACCATCTTTAGGAATCTGGGAATTGTGGAGGTCCATGGTTTCTATTCCTAAAGTATCTTCGCTGCTTTTGTTGGATTTTCCCATGTCACACAAGGAACAAGATCAGGCACAATTACCAGCTCAAAAAATGTTGCTTTTCCAGCAGCAGCAGAGACACCTGAGGGCTTATTTTGTCTCTTTGTTGTAAGCTGAAGCTCATAATGTCCAACACAGATCCTGTTCATGATCTGGACAAATTTAATTAACAAAAGCTTATGAACAGTTTAACAAATGGTTTCCTGATGCGTGGATCAATCAAATCCATCAACTCCCATTTCAACGCGCAGCAAAATGTTCCTGGTGATAAACTGTACGCTTAGAAACAAACTCCAACTTTCTTGAATATTTTCCTGTAAGCCTTTGTCAATAAGTTTATCTATATAGACACTTCTGTGCAGAAATACTCTCAACCATTTACTTTTTTTTCCCACATTTGCAAAACTGAAATTATTTTTTTTGAAGCACTTCTTTCCGTTCAGTGATAAATGTTAAAGTGACACGTAAAATAACGTCTGATGGCAGTTGGGGAGATGTTTGCTCACATAGCCAGCAGCTGTCAGTGAAATCTGATCAAACACACACACACCCACGCAGTCCTGATGAAGCAGATTAGCTCGGTTTAAACGTGACCTCAATTGCAAACAAGAGCCAGTTCAGGGGTGTTATGTGATCTATTTTATTGGTTGAAATGTTATCTCCCCCGCCCCCAGAAAGATCTGAAGAATTCTCGAATAAAATATGCACAACGAAACATTTCTGAAGGCGGAATCTGACTTAAATCATCGAATTTCTCCAATATGAGACTTAATTTGTTGATTTCTTCAGTGCAATCCAAACTACGTCCAATCGAGATTACAAATGACCAAATGTGGATCAGGCCCTACATTCCTTTTCTGCTTGAGATCTGTTTGCGTCTTTGAGCCATGGCCTTCAGCTGGAACTGATGCAGTCGAAAGAGAAGAGGATGACGGCTGGTTTCTCTAAATCTGAGACTGTGGCTGGGAACAAAGAAAGCTGGACTGTTCACGCAGAAATGGAGGTGACTCCCTGCCTCAAGCAGTCCAGAGAAGGACCTTTGGGTCTTTTTCAAGAGGGGTGGCAATATCAGAGTCTGAATCAGCTTTATTGGCCAAGTTTGTTCACATATAGCTGGAATTTTGACTTTAGCTGTCTGTCTGTCTGTCTTTCTACACACATTCGTTTGCCAGAGTTGGCTGTTCATGTGCATATTATCGTTCCCCGGTAGAGTTTCTGTGTGCTCTGACTGTTGGGCGTTCATCAAAGTGACAGCCTGGGTGCAAACACTATCTCTGTGCTGGCTGTTTTTTTTTGTTTGTTTTTTTGCAAACAGCGCTCTGTAACTCCAGCCTGAAGGTAAAGGTTTGTACAGATCGTGTCCAGGATGTGTGGCGTCTGCAGAGAGGTCCTGATGCAGGACCACCATCAATAATCCGGCTGCAGTAGTTATGCCAAACTCATTTGCTTTTATCAAGGGAAGCTTTATATAAATCCTCCCTTGATGCTCGCACCCTTGGTTATTTTATCGCTTTTAAGGCATTATATACAAAACTGATGCCAAACATGACAGAGGGAGCTGGGAAGAGGGATAACAGGGGATACCGGTGTTGTCTGCAAATTAAAGACACTTAACGGATGAGCAAGATGCAGTTATTAAGGGAGAAGAGCTGTGGGCCGGGAACACACCCCTGGTGCATTCCCATGCTAATGAGCCTTGGTGTGGAGCAGGAGATGTATGGGCTGATGGGGACTAAGAACTGAGTTTAAAAAAATAACTATTTCTTGATTTATAGGTCCAGCTACACTTCTGCACTCTCTTAGGGTCATGAGATTAGGTCAATGCCAGAACCAAATTCTAGATACAAGCAGCTGAGATTCTTTTATTGGCTGCTTCGGCTTCTTCTAAGAAACATCGTGAGAAGCTCTGAGGGGAATCCAGAACCGAGCCTCTAAATAAATGGGTTTGGAAATATATTTAAATTTTTACAACCCCAAACTTTTATATATTTTATAAAGATTGTATGTAAACGGCACAAAGTAGTGTATTGTTGTGAAGTGGAAGGAAAACGATTTTTAAAGTTTCTGACACATGGAAATCTGAAAAGTGTGGAGTGGATATGTATTTGCCTTACATTTTACTCTGCAACCCTAAAATAAAATCCCCAAATATCTACATTCAGATGTCATCCAAATGTTCGATAGAAATTGCAAAACGTCCAGTATGAATCCAGCTGTTCAGGGAAGGCGTAAGAGGTTTGTTAGAGAACAATAGCGAACAAAAAAAACATCCCTAAGACCAAAGAACCCCAGACAGAGAAGCTCAGCAGAGTGTTTGTTGTGTCTCAGGAGAAAATTGAGTTCATGTTGTTCAAAGATTGTGTGAACCTGAGTTGTCGGGGGTCATTTACGCCTGTGACTGCCCACGTGGCATCTGCTCCCTCAAAACTCCTGCTTACAATAGGTCTGAATAATAACAAATGTTATTGGTTCCCGTTGCAGCACAATTCAGCCAATAAGTCCCTCTTTGCAGTGGTTTTGCTAGAATTTAAGTAACCTTGAGGTTTCTTTTGTCTGATCTGATTTGTTGCCAACCAGTTAGGGATTACGGCGTGTGAACACCACAACTTTTTAGGCGAATTCACAACTTTGTGGGTGAATCTTAAAATACAAAAAAAAAATTTTTTTGTTCAGTCATGATGAAGACTGAAAACTCACACAGAATGACCAGAAACCAACAGAAAGTCAGGGAGACACAGTCACACCAGCTATTTGGAGACATAACAGATCAGCCTGACACTAATCAGAGCTGCGATGGACGGAGCACGACTTGTACAATCAAGCCCAAAAGTCCTGAATGTCACGCAACTGTTTTGTATTTAACACGTTTCTTGATGGTATACTGATTAAATGTTTATCAGTCTCACAGTACTGACTCTATATATTTATACAGATTCAACATTTAGTGTCCACCCTGTTTTTATACCTTCTGTTTTTCTCTCTGTCTGACCTTTTCTTGTCCCAAACTTTAAGTTGATCACAGTTTGTTTCGGTTTATTAACCTGCTTTTTGAGAACGGACCAAAAGTTCTCAGTGGGCTTAACCCATTAACTCCAAATGTATTATTATTGACACAAATATTTCTGAGACCTCTACCTGTTCGACAAAGTCAGTATTTTCCTGAACATGCAATTTACAACATACTACTGAATATGTTTTATACACCCTATAAAACAAGACATTCACTGCCAGAATGTCTCTTCTCATCTCGTTTGACTGTACCAGTTCCTGTGTGCTCAGCCAGCTGGCCTCTTCTGTTCGCTTCACTGAAGAAAGTTGCCTGTGTCTGCAGTTCTGCCTGTTTCCCTGTGAGCTCCAGCTGCTCGCTCCAGCTGCTCGCTCTGCCCGTTCTGGTGGTTCTCCGGTCCACATCGCCTGTTCTGGTCTGTCCCTGCCTGCATCTTCTGGTCCCCTGCTCATCCCTGCCTGCCTGCACCATCAGCCATTAAATCGTCTGGTCAAGTCTGGTCCTGCTTGCTTGCCTCATCATCCACTACTCACTTCAATAAACTTTTTAAAAACGCAGATTATCAGGCTGAATATCAGGTTCACTAGCATTAATAGTTACAAAATACTAATAGTTCAGACAGCCTGATATCTTGCTCAGCTAGAAGTTAAAAATATGTAGTGTTGTTTTTTTTTTTTAAGAACGGGGCTTAAAATAACTCAAGGTGTTAGTAATCCTCACATGTTGCTGATACACAACCTTGTGTTGCTGTGTCATCACATGTCCGCAATCCACCATGACTCAGCGTGTCCGTAATAATACATTCCACTAGCTTGATGCTGAAAAAAATAGAAATAATTTCTTCCCCAAAACGGAGCTCAGCACTCAGCTATACACAATGAGGCTAAAGACCTTTTGCCTCAGAGGTAAGAAACATGAATCGCAGATTATTTCATCTCCGCCTTGTTGCGTTCCAGTTTCCCTCTCGTTGGACAGTAGGAAAAAATATGGATGCTTCCAATGTTGTTGAAACTATAACAATAACGTTGTTCTAGGTGGTATTTTGTGCAAATAAAGTTTTTTTTATTTAACCTTTATTTAATCAGGAAAAAAAATCCCAATGAGATAAAAAAATATATATTTTTCAAGGGAGTCCTGGCCAAGACGCAACAAATTTACACATCAAACAAAGATACATTAGATTAAATGACAGGTACATTAAAAAAACATATCAAGTAAAATAATTACAGATAACCAAGGCCATCTCAAATTCTTTCATTTTCAACTCAAATCATTTAGGGATAAAATGCATCGACTTGACTTGAGACTTGAGGAGCTGCTCCAGTTAAATTTTCCAACCCGAAGGATGAAAAGTCTGACTACCGAGGACGAATGGAATCAGACCTACATTTCAACTTCCACATAAAGTCTATTACTAAATTAGCTGACTAACATCCTAATAACGTTTTTCCTTTCAAAAATGTATACCAATTATTCTTTGTATGTTAGATATTTATGTGTACGTTAGATAGTAAAGGTGACTTTACTGGTCTTTTAACAAAAAAATCATCAGGCAGTTGCAGCTCTAAAACGCTACCGCTAATGTGATTCTTTTAAAGTATTTCATGTTTTCAATGTACTTGTCTTTTTCTCGGTTCCTTTTTTTACTGTGTAGTTCTTTTTATTACCCTTTGAAAAGGGGTAATGAAATAAAGCTGCCTTGCCTTACAAATTATGCCTTTCCCAAAGATACCAAAGCAAACAGATCGCCACAGCAATCAAGAACAGAGGTGGAAGTGTGTTGAAACAGAGCAGCGAGCAAACACTGTTGGTTTGGAGGTATAAAAAGATAAGAACAAATGACTAACGGGAAAATCATTTAGTAACGGCTTCATTTCGTGATTTGGTAAACCTCCAGCCGTCGGCACAGACGCTCACATTTTACTCCACAACTTTATTCCCTGTTCAAAGGAGTGACAGGTGTCAAACTCCACGTCTGTTAACGCACTATTCTGTCTCTCTGCGTCTTAAATATCAAACAGCCATGACCATTTAGCGTCAAAGCCAGCACAGGAAACAGCTGCACGTACATAATACCTCTGGAAATAGATCTTTGCATGGATGATTAGCTTTAAGTTTCACATGTGTTAGAAAAACGTGTGGAGCGTCATCATAGGTGTGGTCTCAGCAGAGTATATATATATATATATATATATATATATATATATATATATATATATATATATATATATATATATATATATATATATATATATATATATATATATATATATATATATATGTATAAACATATATATCAGTTAAAACACGTCGTCGAACTGGAACAAATTGATTCTTTGTTTTGCACATCTGACTCGGCGAAACGTCCACAGAGTAAAATCGATTTGTCCAGATGGTTCTGGAGGATCGAATGTTCAGCCGTTAAACTGGTTCCTCTTTTCCATGATGGTTTTAAAATGTTTGAGAACACAAAAGGCAGATAAGGAACCACCTGTTAATGTTTTATTACTTCCACCCACATGCGACGCACACAAAGACGGACATGGATTACTGGAAGGTCAGAAACAGCATTCATTCGCTGTGCTGTGAAGGAAGTAACTGTAATAAAGCTGCTGCGACCAGTGAGTTCCCTTAATGATGAATAATGCACAAAATGCATAATATCCTGAAATCAATAACTCCTGGTTTCTGAAGCTTAATTAAGTCTGTCGTTATACTAGTATTATACATACTAACACTGCAAAAACAGAACTAAAAGTAAGTAAAATTTTCTTGAAATGAGTGTATTTGTCCTTGATTTGAGCAGGTAAATAAGGTGATTTGCCAATGGAATAAGATTTTTCCACTTAAAATAGGAACAATTCATCTCCATCATCTTATTTCAAGTGCAGGATGTCTAATTATCTTATTTTAGGGGTAAAAATACTCATTCCATTAGCAGATAATCTTATTTATTGGCTCAAATCAAGGACAAATGGACTAGCTTTAAGAACATTTTACTTGTTTTTAGATCCGTTTTTGCTGTGAATGCAGTATTTGTAACATCCATCCATCGCTGCTTATCTGTGGGGGGATTGGCCATCTCTAGTGGCGTGGTACACCCTGGACAGGTGGTCAGTCCATCACAGGTATATGTAACAAAGTATTCAATTTAATTCAGTTGAGTTTATGTAAATAATCAACAATTCACATTAAATGTCACCACAAATTACTTTGCTATTCAGAGCAGCCCAAGGGTTTACGCAAGTAAAAGTAGCACTGCTATAACATATTTCTAAAAAAAGTAATCATCCAAACAAATACTCAAGTAAAAATAGCATTGGGTAAAATGACGACTCAAGTGCTGAGAATCCATTTGATCATAACATTTAATGTTAATTTGTAAAAAATAAATAAAAAAATGCAGTATCAATCTACTGTATGTGCAAATTCTGGTATTTTAAAGAGTAAAATAAGAAATGTATTGTAAAAAATAAGTATCAAAAGAAATGATCAAATTCAGGCATAGAAACACACACATACAAATCTGATTTTGTTCACAACATAAAGCTCTGAAACTGGAACAGTGCAAAATACTTACCAGTGACAATATGTACTTTCACTGTAACTTGACCTCTGAATGACACAGCAGGTTCAGCAGAGAGAAAATAACATTAAAACAACAAAGTCTCGCTTTAACACAAACTTTAGGTGTGTCTCTCTATCTGGTGCATTTGCGGTTAAAATGTGTTTGTTCTTCCTTCAGTGAAGTAACTAGAGGTCAGTAGAGTAAGAGCAGTATTACTTCAAGATATTCTTACTCAAATAAAAGTAAAAAATATCGTGCAGTTAAACTACTCCTAGAAGTACACATTTTTCAAAATGTGAAAGTAAATGTAACCAGGACCACCCGCCTCTGGATAATATTTATACTCAAACCAAACCAATCCAATCATAGAGTAAGTTTCACATTCAATTGGATTCGGTCCAATTTGATGCTGTCAGCAGTCCGACTGGCAGGGAACCTGATATTCAAGCCAGACACAGTGTTGTGTTTAAGAAGATTTATTTATATTGGGATCTGGAGCGATCAGGGATCCTCTGCGTGAGCGGGAAGGAGACCAGGCAGAGGCGAGAGCTGGATCCAGTCACTGTAGAGGAGACAGGCAGGATGGCCTTTGGCCTTGTGGTCATGATAATTCAGACAAGGTCATGGTCCAGAAAACAGAAGCACAAAAGTCTTAGCAAGGCAGAAATATCCAGAAAATGGGGCCAAAATGTGGAAAGCAGGTATGAAAAATCACAGGACATCTGCTAGCTGAAAGCTTTCAATAATCTGGCGCTGTGTCTGAGGAGAGATGAAGAGCAGCAAACAGGTGTGTGGAATATTCTGTCCAGGGGTAATACTGAAAAACTAGTCCATGTATTTGTTACTTCAAGGCTGGACTATTGTAGTTATGTACTAACATAAAATGCAGTTCAAAGCCTTCAGCTGATCCAAAATGCTGCAGCAAGAATTCTGATGAAAATCAACAAGAGGGATCATATTTCTCCAATTTTAGCTTCCCTTCATTGGCTTCCTGTTGAATCAAGAATAGAATTTAAAATTCTCCTTCTAACGTATAAAGCCCTTAATAATCAAGCTCCATCATATATCAGAGCTCTGATTACCCCGTATGTTCCTAACAGAGCACTTCGCTCTCAGACTGCAGGTCTGCTGCTGGTTCCTAGAGTCTCTAAAAGTAGAACGGGAGGCAGATCCTTTAGCTATCAGGCTCCTCTCCTGTGGAACCAACTCCCAGTTTTGGTCCGTGAGGCAGACACCCTGTCTACTTTTAAGACTAATCTTAAAACTTTCCTTTTTGACTAAGCTTATAGTTAGAGTGGCTCATGTTACCCTGAGCTACCTCTATAGTTATGCTGCTATAGGCTTAGACTGCTGGAGGACATCAGGGTCTATTTTTCTCACTCTACTGATTTCTACTGTTCTCCAGTTTTGCATTGCTTGTCGTCATTTCAGCTTTTAACTTTTTGTTCTCTCTCTTTTATCTTCATAGTAGGTACACCTGGTCTGGCGTTCTGTTAACTGTGACATCATCCAGGGAAGACAGATCACCGACTATTACCATCTAATGTAGAACAGATTACTAGATCAATGTGTGCTTCTGTGCTTTTTGTTTCTCTTGTTGTGTCTCTGTTCTGTCTTCTGTAACCCCAGTCGGTCGAGGCAGATGACCGTTCATACTGAGCCCGGTTCTGCCGGAGGTTTTCCTTCCCGTTAATGGAGGGTTTTTCTTTCCACTGTCGCTTCGTGCTTGCTCAGTATGAGGGATTGCTGTAAAGCCATGTACAATGCAGACGACTCTCCCTGTAGCTCTACGTTTCTCCAGGAGTGAATGCAGCTTGTCGGGACTTTGATGCAATCAACTGGGTTACTTTATATAGGAAATATTTTACCAATCTGTATAATCTGATTGAATTTGACTTTGGAAAGTGCCTTGAGATGACATGTTTCATGAATTGGCGCTATATAAATAAAATGTAATGTAATGTAATTGAATTGGAATGAACCTGATTGCAGAGCAGCTTGATCAACACGGCATGGGAGGAGTAGCAGGATGAAGACAGCAGGCAGGACACATCATAACAGATGTGGGTTATGATACAAGCCTTTGGAACCCAGGTGATTGGATAAAGCCTCGGAAATTGCAGCGATTCATCCTTCTGAGGGAGCATGTGGTGACAGTGGAGAGTTGATTCCATCGAGTTGTTACGTTTGCAGCAATCCCTCATACTGAGCATTCATTTGAGGACGCCTTTTAACAAGAAGAGATCTGCAGGATGACCTGGCTCAGTGTGAGAAGACTGAGCAGAGACGTAAAAAACGCATAAGTACTGGTTTAGGAGTACTTTCCATAAAAAAAGAAAAGAGTAATGGGCAGCTGTAGGTCCCTTTTTACTTGATACAGGGGAGGAAGACAATTAAAAAGATAATCCCTGAGCCAGCATTAAATTATATAAGATGGCAAACGAAGTATGTAATCCAGTCTGGGAGGCCTGGAGGCAGAAACCGCAGCTGTCATCGTTAAACTCGTTGGTAATCGATATTTCATAAAATGCACAAGCAGTTTCAGATACACTCAACATCTCTATGCCTCATGCACCTTTTCTTTAGTCTTCCTAACTATTTCACTGTTTTTTTTCTACTGTTAAATGTATCATACTGCACTTTTCATCACCCTATATATATATATATATATATATATATATATATATATATATATATATATATATATATATATATATATAGAAAACAGTTAAACAACACATCAATTGGTTTTTCCTTTTGTGTATTTTGTTTGGTTGTAGTTTGTGTTTGTTTTCTGGGCGAGTCTTTACCTGCAGTGGAGGAACCTCATCCTGGCGTGTCACTCTCAGGTGTGTAGAATACACAGTCCTCAGGGATTTTCACACAATTTATTGATTCTGGGGATGGCTCGAACTGAGGCGGATTAAAGAGGGGTGATACTGGTCAGAGAAGATTTTTCTGTTGATACAGGTCTTCAATTCAATTCAGTTCAATTCAATTTTATTTATATAGCGCCAATTCATGAAACATGTCATCTCAAGGCACTTTACAAAGTCAAATTCAATCATATTATTGGACTGTGTTTAAGATATTTTCAGTTTGTATTAGTTTGTAAATGTATTGTTTTGTTTGCACTTTGTCTGTAAATAGTGTATTTTTCCCATTTTCATTTGATGCAACCCTAATAATAGTTTTTCCCCAATTTAGGTTCATTTGCATTTAAGCTTTCATTTGTTGTTTGTTGTTGGGTGTTGCTGGTTTCGTTTGGTTACGCTGCTGACTGCAAAATAAAAAAAAAAACAAAAAAAAAACAAGCAGCTTCTACACATGTCACAATGCTTTGTTTGTTGACTGCCATTTGGTTCCCACTTTCATGGCCGCTCGACCAGTTTGACTAGTGACAGAGCCAAAGAGCCAGTTGTGGCTCTTTGGCTAAACATGAAAGAGCTTAATTGTTTTAATTATTGTTAGAGTAAAACTGTAAAGGTAAAAAATGCCATTGGTCCAAGTGACATATCACTTACAGTATCTTTGTCAGCATATATCATCGCAATAATTTTAATTAATATCACATCTTTAGTACAAGGGCCAAAGCAGGGTTATGTTGGTCCCCTTCTAGAACCACCCACTGATTGATAAGATATTAATGTAAGAAGTTATTTTACAAAGCAAAGTGAGAAATTCAATTTGAAAAATGAAAATAAATTATGCTCCTGGGAAAAATATTAACTTTTTCAAAATTCTGTCAGGTTACAAACTCAGACAATTACTTTCTTAAGATTTTATGTGACCGACCGAGAAGTGGAAGTTAGATGATTTTCAAAATTTCTTACATATAACAATCAAAAAAGTGTGTTGTGGAAATGAAAACATTCAGATGTCACCCAATAACTGTAGGTTTTGGTCATTTTCATATGCGTAATTTAATCTCAGTGTAAATCCAGCTGTTCTGTGGAGGCCCTCAGAGGTTTGTTAGAGAATGTTACAGAACAAAGCATCATAAAGACCAAGGAACACAGCACACAGGTCAGGGAGAAAGTTGTGGAGAATGTTTAAAGCAGAGTTAAGTTATTAAACAATTTCCCAAGCTTTGAACACAGAGAGCACTGTTTATTCCATCATCTGATAATGGAGTGAGTTTAGCACATCAAACCAAGACATGGCCAGCAACCTAAATTCATGAGCCAGTCACGGAGAGTCAGACAAGAGACCCCGGGTTACTCTGAAGGAGCTGCAGTGATCCACAGCTCAGGTGGGCGTATGTGTTGACCGGACAAAATTCAGGGCTGAACTCCACGAATTTGGCCTTTGTGGAAAACCAAAGTCAGTATTAAAAGATATGAACAAAAAGTCTTGTTTGATGTGTGCCACAAGCTTTGCAGCACATTCAGTAGACATGCATGAAGATAATGGTATGGTCAGATGAGTTCAAAATTAAACCACGCATCAGCACTGGCACACTTTCCCCTCACTGAAACACGGTGGTGGCAGCATGATGCTGTGGGATGTTTATCATCAGTGCAGTTGATGGGAAGGTGGATGGAGCTGAATACTTAATAATCCTGGAAGAAAAAAGCTAGTAGAGGTTGAAAAAGACTTCAGATCAAGACCGCGTCCCTAAACATACAGCCAGAGCCTCAATGGATGAAGCTAATTCACGCGTTAAAATGGCCTAGTCAAAGTCCAGACCTAAATCCAATGGAAAAATTGTAGACAAAGGTTTTAAAGCGGATGTTCGAAGATATTCTCGGTTCAGTCTAACCACTCTTGAGGGTTTTTGCAGCAAATAATAGGTTTAGATGTGCAAAGTTGTTAGAGACATACCACAAAACACTTACGGTTTTAAAAAGCATTGACTTGTGGGCTTAGAAACTAATGCACCACAGACTTTTCAGATGCTTTGATCTTTCCATCACATACAATTCTGACAAAATTAATTGAAGTTTGTTGTTGAAATGTGACAAAATGTACAAAAGTTCACGAAGTCTGAATACTTCTATGAGGCAACGTGGACAAAAATCCAAATGCTAATACTCTAAACGCTTCCAGTGTGTGTTATATAATACAAGCATGTGTGTGTGTGTGTGTGTGTGTGTGTGCTTGTGTGTGTGTGTGTGTGTGTTCTTTTTTGCACATTTTACAAGTAAAGTGAGGACTTTGATGTAAAATGTCACTTTTTTGTTGGACTAGAGATTAGGTTTAGGATCAAGGTATCAGTTAGGTTTAGGTTAGGGTAAGGCATGTACTGTTCATGGTAAAGTTTTGGGTTAGGGTCACAGTCAGGCCATAGAAAGGGTTGAAAATGAGAAAATGAATGGAAGTCAATAGAAGTCAAGGCACGATCTTGACTTGTGTGCTGTGTGTGTGTGTGTGTGTGTGTGTGTGTGTGTGTGTGTGTGTGTGTGTGTGTGTGTGTGTGAGAGAGAGCAAGGACAGAGAAATCCTGAAATACAATAGCAGGAAGTGTCATGGTGGTTTTATCTTTAAACACATGCAGGCCACAGTTTCAAACCTCTCACAAATGTAAATAAAATAAAAATGTTTCATGCAATTTGTTTTCCAAAGCTGTGTTCTGTTGCATCAAAATACCATTCATGCCTGTGGACTTCCATATTTTGATTCACGCACTAATGCGGGCCGCTTCAACTTCTTCCTGTCTGCGATTAGAGGAAGTGTCAAATCTATGCAGATCGAGGCGTCAGCAAGCGCAGCTCCGGTTCTGCCATCACTTCGGAAAATAAAAAAGACGAGCGTCGATGTGCGTGAGGCCAAAGCGTTGGAGCAGAGAAGAGGGTCTGGCCTGCGGGAACGCTGGAATCTGAAAGTGTTTGTATGGCAGGAGAGAGGATGTTGAGTCACCTTTATATTTTCCAAGAACTAATTCCCTGGAAAAACACAGAGCCCGGATAAAGCTGTACTGTATTACCCAAAAACATTAAGAGCCCAGGCCCACAAAAAAAAACCTTGTTCTTAGGTAGAGGAGTTGTCTGATGATACCGTAAAGAGAGAGATGCCTCTAATTCTCAGCAACTCTTCAGATGAGTGTTAAAATAACCCGAGGTCTGCCCAAAGCAAACATGGAGCTCTACAATATTTCGTTTTTGCACAGCAGGTGGGTTGATACTGTACACAAAGGGGCTTTCCTTTTACACTCTTTCTATTTCTCTGATTCTTCACCTCATTCTTCTTCCTGCTCAATCCAAGACGGTAGAATTAACTCATCTGTGGTGATGACACACATACTTTGTTTGCTGAGGGGGATGTGAGAACCGGATGACGACTGTGAAAGGAGATACTCTACTTGTTGTAAGATCATGACGCTCAGAATTACATTAACACTTTTTTTTTTTTTTTTTTTGCAGCCCTGGTGAAAGAGGAAGTTTGTGTTCTTCGTCACTGGGGTTTAGATGTCAACTTCCTCTTGATCTTCCTTTAGAGCTTTTAGATTTAAAAACGTAAGACACAGATGTATAAAATCTCTCCATCCAAAGATACCACATGACTGATTGTTCCCGGGTTGGTCTACAGTGCTGAAGAAAAAAAAGTATTTGCCCTCTGACGTCTAAAAAAAAAAATCATTGCATTTATGTCACAATTAAAGGTTTTGAAGCAGCAATAGTTTGTTTAGTATCATGGAATAGCATCTCAATCAAATCTAAGTCCAGGCTTTGACTAGGCCACTCCAAAACTCACATTTTGTTTTTGTTTTAGAGCCATCAAAAAGTGGACCTTCTGGTGTTCTTCGGACCAGCATCGTGCTGCTGATACTGAGCTTCAGGTCACAAACTGGTGGTCAGACATTTTCCTTCAGGATTATCTGCTGGAGAGCAGAATTTATGGTCCAGAGGTTGTCCGACGTCTTAAAGTGGCGAAGCAGACTTAGAAGGGCTCCATGGTTGACTGTCAGTATGACAGGT
This sequence comes from Fundulus heteroclitus, assembly GCF_011125445.2. Taxonomy (NCBI): domain Eukaryota; kingdom Metazoa; phylum Chordata; class Actinopteri; order Cyprinodontiformes; family Fundulidae; genus Fundulus; species Fundulus heteroclitus. The sequence continues at coordinate 32,661,178 of NC_046361.1, read as the reverse complement.
TCTACTCGTTGAGCCAAAAATTTTTTTTTCCCAAAACGTCTCGGGGATCACGAGGACGTTTTTTAGGAACAGTGGGACAGGCCTTCGTGTTCTTTATGGTCAGCAGTAGACTTCGCCTCAGACCTCTCCTGTTGATATATATATATTTTTTTTTTACCAGTTTCGTTTTCATTGTTGAAGCTTAGCTGAGGCTACGTGGTTTGGATGTTGTTTTGGGATCTTCTGTGACCTCTCAGAGGAGCCGGCGATGCACTTTTTGGTAGGCAGACCACTCCAAGGTTCACCATCGTTCCACGTTTTCTCCTGTTTTTGGATAATCGCTCTCACTGCGGTTCACTGGAGTTCCCAAAACCTTAGAAGTGGTTTGGTGGTCTTTCCAGACTGATAGATGTCTATGACCTTTTTGGTTGGGGTGGCTTATCTTGGTCTAATATGAGTTTGTCGCTCTGAAATATTTCAGAGAGACAAAACCCCTTCCTAGAATAAATCTGTAGCGGGCAGAAAGTCATGTAGGTGGAATTTGTTGTTCTGCTTCAGCACCAAATAAGTGGTGATCGTTCTCTCTCTCTCTCTCTCTGTGCTGATGAATTCGGGGGAATTCACTGGAACCTGAAGGCAGACCAAGTCTGCATGTTGGGGAAAAGTCACCCTGGATGTCAGCGAGGGGTTCTCGAGGCTGACATTTCTCCTCCACCTTCCGCTGCAGTCATTTCAGCCTCGGTGCGGTACTGAGAAATGGGGACTTGTATTGTTTCGGGGATTTCACCTGCGCACACTGTACAAGCAGACACTCCACACAGAGTCTCTCTCTCTCCCTGTTTGCTGTTAAACAAATAGAGAGACTCCCGGCCTTGAATAGATCCAGGAAACTTTGAGACAATAACACCACGGCTTCATCCAGCGACTCCATTTGGAAAAACATGAGGAAGGGAGGCGGGAGGGGCAAAGTCAGCCAAGAGCCAGCGTGTGTGAGTCAGTGGTGGCGGGAGTCCGAGACCTGGAAAGGAACCGAAACAAAAGCAGCAGCAGTCTACTGAAGGTCTGTGAGGAGCTGCTGGGTTCGGCTGAGTTCCTGAGGGGGCTTCAAATCCACCCCCCACTCTCTGGCTGCTGGAACGAGTGTTTGAAGCCCTTGTGTAATGCCTCCTGACTGTTTTTCCTGTGGGACCTGTAAAAACATTCCCCACCCTCGTTTACGCCTCTGCCAAGAGGCAGCAGCGACAACCTGACCGCAACGAGGTGCCCCGTAAAACCATGAAGAGAAGAGACAGTGAAGCGAGGTGTGAATACGAGCAGAGGTGCTTCCTGTCTGAGGCTGTGACCTCACGGTTGTACTTCCCATTACTCCCCAACAGTGTTACAAAGTGTTCATTCAAGTGGTTGTAACTTTTAAACTGCTCATTTTTCAGTACATTTTGCTCCCATTCAGAGTTTTTTTTTATCAAACCACACACATTTCCCACTGATACAAAACTTAAATGTACCTAAATTTATGTAGCTGAGCTATAAAAATTTCTACAAATTGTATCCCTGTAGCAAATGGAAAAAGGTGTTAACCAGTCATTTCCACTCTTATTGTGCCCTCATCCTCCTACTGTTTTTCCTTGAGAGCACTGATGTTAATTGTTTGAAGGTACCAACAGTGATACTATGTGAGATTCTACAATTATAAATCTAAGTAATAAACATCACATTTGGCGTTCCTCAAGGCTCCATTCTTGTGCCACTTTTATTAAACATGTATATTATCCCTATTGCCCAGATTGTGGAGCACTACATAACTTACTGAATGTATGCCAAAGAAAGAAGTTGGTATTTCTGTCAGATACACACACAGCCCAAATCCTATTACAGTCATCAGGGCCATCATATCAACATGTGAATGAATCAGAGTGTCATCAAACCTAATGAAGAAGATTTTTTTGCCCCAAATTATGATAAGACAAAATAAGACTAAAGAGCAATAAACATGCTTGTTGTTCCAAACTTATACCTCTATTTTATTAACCAGGAAAATATTACTTAATGAGCATACCATGTGACAAAACTTTACCAAAACAAACGATTTCCTGAATAAATAGGACAGAAAAAAATGATGCATGCTTTTGTTTTAGTAGACTAGATTATTTTAATGGCATTATTTTTTCAACAGTCTCTGTAAAGACATGCTCTACTGTATGTTTGTAAAAGGATAGAAGGTAGAATCTAATATTATTATTTGACGTAGAAAAGACATGAAAAGAAAACCCTTTTCTCTCTTATTATCACTGCTATGTAAAGTTTGAGAATAATATTTAACAAATATTGAGCTTTTCAGCCGCATCCACTCAAGGTGGTCCTGGAAATAAAAGACACAATAAATATGTATAAAGCAACTAAAGTCCCACTGGTGAGGTCCCTGAGAACATTGTTAAAATGCATGACATTAGGAACTCTGTGAAATGGTTGGACATTTTAGATAAAATCCAGTGGACTCTACCAGAAACAGAACATTTGACCTTTCACCAAGACGACGATCCAAAGAAACTGAGATGCTTGACTAGGCACAAAACTATAGTCTTTTTTTTCCATGTATCATCTGTCCTGTAAGAGTAGACCCAGGACTCTGCACGATCTGGAGAGATTACGCAAAGAGGAGTGGTCAAAGACACAGATGTGTCCCAGCCGTTGAACCCAGCGTGCATGGCCTGTTGAGAGTACATGGGCAGCTGATGAGGGAGGAATGTGAGAGTGGGAATATTCAAAAGGAGGGGGCTTTGGGACCTACAAACAGACAACAGAGCAGAGTTTGTCCCTCTCTGTGGTGACAAAGACAGGCATGAAGGCAGAATTCAAAGAATTCTCAGAAGAAAAGCCAACCATGATGGCGCGCTGATGTATTCAGACCAGAAACCTAATTAACAACAACGGCAACCACACTGATTCAAACAGATTCAGTTTGATTCATTTCAAACATCCACAGCAAGTCGATGATTTCACATTTCTGATGTGTTTCTCAGCTGTACTCAGTAATACTGCGAGACAGACGTCAGAAATGACAAATGTATCTGGAAGCATGCGTGACGTGTGTAACTGCCTGACAATTGTCCTGTGTGGTCATCTTCATCATATTTGTGCTGAGAATCGATGCTCAGCACAAATATTTTTAATCTCTTCCAGACACCAATACATGTTCTGAATTACCCTGGTTATAATGTCATTATTTTACACATCTAAGGTGATACTGAAACCCCATATTTTAAAGAAATATTAGTGCATTTCCACCATTACAGTCAGTTTTGGCATCCTCTAGCCTTTAGCATATTAAATATTTGTGTCAACCTACTTGTGCATAGATTAACTGTTGAAAATAAAACACCTGAATAAAGATCAGTAACTCTTTTTTTATTTTTAAATGCAACTTTACACCAGTCTGTCTGGATAGTTTTAAGTAATCCACAAACAAACATGAGAAACAACATTACCTTTTGGATAAGTAAACTACAAAAAAGACAAAGACTGTTTATTGTGTTTGTTATAAATTAATAACATGTTCTTTTAATCTACTTGAGGAAAGAGGAGACAGAGAGCCGTGTCAGGTTGCTGCCCTCTAGTGGCAATTAAGCTCAAATATTGAAACTGCGTTATATCTCGTCCCTATTTGACGTGTTTAATTTTTTGCCCAGAAAGCAATTTGGGGATATGATTTTCTCAGTTCACATTGAATAAGATAAATATTAGGAAAACAGTGGCTTGGCGTACGTGCACTGAGTTGCACAAACTGTGAAATTCATACTGTAATTTAAAGGTGATTTTACATGACAACATTCTCACAACGATACACCATCAGAGCCCACCCTGGATAATAAATGTATTTAGTTAAATTCCTCATATTTGAATTTGAGAAACCTTGTTTTATTTAACTTGAGATTTATTGGTTGCTTGAACCTTTCATAAACTTAAACATACAGCAATGTGTCAATTTACCTCCAGGGTATTTGGATCTGGAATGTGCTCACTTAAGACTTAAAGATAGAGACAGTTTCAGTTTATAAAAAGCAAATTAAAGACATATGGTATTAATTTAGCATTTTTTTCTGAGATTGTAATCTTTGTAAAAAAAATGTTTTAGTAACTTATTCTGTTTATTGTTCTATAGTCCTGCACAGGGTGGCAGATTGTTGGAGTAGCTCTGTTACATCCCTCCTGGTAAATCCTTTTTTATGACCTTTCATACTGTTTTGTGGTCAAAACATATTTTTTTTTTAGACAGATCTTTTACTTCTGGTTTTGAATGCTGTGCAGCTTGAAGGATTTATTTTTCTGTTTCTTCTTTACTTTTTGTACAATTTTTATAATGCAGAAGAATAGCAAGCAATTTTTGTGCACTTACACCTGATCAACAACTCAAAAGCTCAAATAACAGCTTAAAGTATGGCATGAGTTGAATGGGAGGCATAGTGGATGCAAAGCAGAGAGACAAAAGGAGCTTTAAACCATATCTTCCATCGATTATAATGGGGAATGTGAGATTGCTGGCGTAAAAAAGGCTGAACTTAAAGCCCTGGTAAGGACTGTACTATGTGTTTCACTGAGGCATGGATGCAGGATCGTATCTCTGACTTCAACATCTGTCAGCCGTTCTTTTTCTTCTTCTAACCTGCTTTTCCTTTTCAGGGGTCGTCGCAGCGACTCATCAGCCTCCATCTAACCTGATCTTCTGCATCTCTTCCCTCACACCAACTACCTTCATGTCCTCTTTCACTCCACCCATAAGTCTCCTCTCTGGTCTTGCTCTAGACCTCCTGCCTGGCAGTTCCAGCCTCAGCATCCTTCTACCAATGTACTCACTATCCCTCCTCTGTCCAAGACCAAACCATCTCAGTCTGGTCTCTCTGGCTTTATCTCCAATGCATCTAACATGAGCTGTCCCACTGATGTACTCATGCCTGATCCTATCCATCCTCGTCACTCCCAAAGAGTCCCTTAGCATCTTCATCTCTGCTACCTCCAGCTCTGCCTCCAAGATGCTTAGATGCATCTCTTCACTTCCTTTCTACACTCCCCGTTGCTTTGAACAGTTAACTTTAAAGGAGCAATAAGTGAATTATTTTTTTTAGAAAGAAAAAAATAAAAATAGTCATGTGAAGAACTAATCCCTGCCCATAAAATACCAGAGCAGTGCAGCGTAGGAGAGCACATCCAGCGGATCGAAACGTTCTCTTGCTAACAGCTTTATAAAGTTATGAGTTGCTTACTTCTTCGGAGACACGTTCCTTTGAAAGGTGATGCTGTTTTGCTGTGTATTTATCCTTGCCAACGTGTGCATATGAGGCGATGTGTGGGAAAGGTAAGGGAAAGGGAGGGTCACACAGCTTGTTTTGGTCTACAGACAGTGCTCAACAGCCCACCTAGTGGTGAAAGTTTGCGCATTGCTCCTTTAAAATCCTCCAGCTTCCTTATCTCTGCTCCCTGTAACCTCATGACTCCACTTGGGTTCCTCTCATTCAAACACGTGTCTCTCTGCACCGCTCTCTTAAGGTAAGAGCACACAAAGATTTATAGAGGAGCGGCAATAGCAAAGGACTTGGATAGCCAGTGCTTTGTGAACAACAGATGACTTGCTTTAAGTTTGTGCCTGCTTTAAACCATTTGTTTAAAGGCAACCTCTCCCAATGCTGTTTTCTTTTTAACAAACTTTTTATCAGTAAAAATATGGATTTCATATTTCCATATCGTGGAAACTTGGCCATGGGAGAACTCTGTCCCGGTGGCTAGGCGCACCATGCTTGGACCGGCATGGTAGTGAACTCCCAATGGTGCTTTTTTTCTCATACTATGCCAACTTTTTTTTATCTTGCATTATTAAACTTTAGTTTTATTAAAGTTTTATTGATTGAGCATTTTAACATACATGTTTATCTATTACTGACTCTTTAATTTAAATCATGCCTCTGCTCAGATATGGACAAAACGCCACACCTTGGATCTCATTTTCTCCTTTGGCCAAAACATCACTATTGATGTTCATGTTTTTTTTACAGTTATTTTTAAAATGTTAACCAGGAAGATTGTCATTATGTGTGCACAAACATCTAATAGAGATTAAATGAGAAGAAAGTATCTCTGTAATTGAATGAATTAATTCGGAAATCCGAAGAGACTCTCATAAGGTAGAAGACCTGTGGAAATCCACTAAACCCAAAGTTCACAGGGTTCACTGCCTCGGGAAACAATGGCTCTCTTTAAATAAATTGATAAAAACTACCAGAATTAAATGTTTATCTTATTATTTAATATTATTATTATTTTCTTGATATTATTACTATTTTTATTATTTTCTTTAAATAAAGAAAATCCAAACAGAGGTCCTGTTAACATATTTCCCTTGTAATCTGTACTGTATCTGTGACATCTGACAGTAGGGAGGCATTCAGCTCATCGCTGCGGTGCTCCGTGTTTTTGTGATGAAAGTTAATAACGTCAGAGGAAGCATGTGTCCATCAACATCTTATAACTTTGGTTCTCTGTTGCCCTTCTTGCTCCCGCTATGTATGTGGCTTCTTGTTAAATTAGCAGCTGCTTTCTCAGCTTCTGCCACCAGATGGAGTTTTAACAGTATGTTTGTAACGCTGCCATCATCTGCTGCAAATCAGGAAGGCCAGCTCTGACCTAGGTGGTGGGAGGCAGAAATCACATCACTGTTGGACAGTGTCTCCCACCCCATGCATGAAGCTGCGGCAGAGCTAGAGGGCTCCTTCAGTGACAGACTGCTTCATCCTGGGCACACAAAGGAGCTCCCAACAAACTCAATAAAAGTGTTTACATCCCTTCCATTTCTTGTAAATAATCAGCACAAATATACATGCACATGTTAAATTCTTTAATTATCCTACACAGTTGGACACTTCTATGAATCTGAGTTTGCTATTTTTAATGATTGCGTGGTATTTTCTTTTCTTGTGCTGTAAAATTTGCCCTTACTTTACAATATATTATTCTTAACTTCTGTTTTTATGTTCTACCTTTGTGTGTATCTACATAATTTTACTTGCCTGACACGTTTCTGCTGGTACACCCTAAGTTCCCCCGCTGTTGGACAATAAAGGATATTTCTTTTTCTATTTAGCAACAAATTATTATTTATTAAATTCAAGTGCAAAATGGGCAGAGACAGAATTAGAGACGTGGAAGGGAGAAGGTCATAATTTATGAGATATGTTTATAAAACATGATATGTGGTTGGTACGTGGATGTCTGATCACCTTCAGATTTGAAACTGGAAAGTGGAACTCGATACAGACAGTGGTGACTCGAGCCTTATGGAGGAATGTAGGGGCGATATAAAAAAACACGTGCTGTTTAAAGAAAAAAAAGGGAAGAGGCCTCGTCATTTTTTCGTCATGGGTTTAGACAGCAGCATATCCAAATATGTCCATGTAACAAAATGGCTTTTCTGCTATTTCACACCATGTTTCACACTGCAGTGGAGAGGGAGGCGCTGACAACGTTCCTCTCTTCATTCTAGTTAACTTCTGCTTTTTACATAACAGTTTAAAAATAGTTCTGTGAATGTTGACTTCAACGTTTTTACTACTTGCTTTCTCAATGATGCAAACACATTGAAGGGAAAAAATTACAAAATGTGTTTAAAAGAGTCTGAAACGCCAGACGTTATGACGAATACGCAGAGATCGTAGGTTTTAAACTGAGAATATCTCAGTTCATTTAATTCAATTCAATTCTAAACTACTCAATTTAGTTTATTTAATTCAGTTTAACTCAGTATGAAGTTAAAATAAATTCATACATCTATCATCTTAAAGTGCTTTTCCTTTGAGATAAAGTGCCTATCAGAGGTCACTGGGTTAGATGCGCTATGCATCCTGGACAGGTCTGCAGTCCATCACATGGCGTCACACAGACACACGACCGTGGACACCCGCTCACTCTTCAGGACAATTTGGAATAATAAACTAACACAATAGTGGGAAGAAGCAGACGCACTTGACGTTGAGAGTTGACCCGATGACCTTCTTGCTTCAAGGTAACAATGCTAAAAACTATGTCACCTTGAAAAAATAATAATAATAATAACAAAAAAGAGGGTCTGGAAGTAAAGTCAATATAATGGGTCAAAGGCAAAGTTTCCAGGGCCAATCTTTTCCCCAGGGTGGAAAGTTTGATTTCATGATGAAAAGTATGGGCCTAAAAGCATGACATGACTAAAATATCGTTTGTTAAACTTTGTAGCCCAACAGTTTTAATTATTTGCTATTAGTTTCTATTTTCCCATGTTTTATTTTGTTTTTACATTTTATTCCAACTTGCTTTTATTCTGTTTTATATTCCTATGTTTTAATCATGTAAAGCACTTTGCATTGTCTTTGTACTGAAATGTACTATACAAATAAATTTGCCTTGCCTTGAAGTCCCCAGATGTCACATAAATCATGTTTATTTTTATTTATTTATTTTTGTTTTGTGGTGCTAGAGGCTTTTTTTTTTTTTACAGTTAGCAGACAAGAAATGGGTTTGAGGGAGAGGGGGAAGACGGGTGGCAAAGGTCCCTGGGCCGAGACTCAAACCCACGACGGCGGCAAGGATTGAGGTCTCCTAACATGCTCCATCCCAGCACCACTGCTGCACCCTATTCATTAATTTTAATAGAATAAAATTTGATTCAATCAATTCAGTATGGTTAAGTACAACCCAAAACACTAACACAGACCCGTTTAGTTAAGTTTATTTATGTAGTGCAACAAATATTATCTCAAGACACTTCACAAGACAAACAGATCCAATTCTTTTCAAACCACATAGAATCCAGTTCCTGTCAATAGAATTCAATCGTATTGATATATATTAAATCTGATTAAACCCTAAATTGTAATGCAGTACAGCCCCGGTGGTAAAAGGCAGTCCATTTGGAGGCCTAAACATTGCATTAAGGCATTGGCTTTGTAACAATCCAGCTTTGGAAATGCTGCTATGGAAAGGAGCATCACCTTTTTAACAAGACAAGATCTTCACCAGAACCAGGCTCACTGTCAGTAGTCATCTCTCACAACCTAAAGAAGACACAGCTGAGCACAAATGCACTCCTGGGCAGGGTGTACTTTCTATTAGATAGAAAAAAAAATTGTAAACATAACTAATGACACCAATAATCCTTCCAATGGCTTCATTAAGGAAAGAGCCACATCTTAACTCAGAAATACTGAAAGAGGAGATCTTTCTATGAAAAGCAAACCAAAGACGTTACAGATTTCAGCAATAACATTACATAAAGCAAACAGCTTTATCCAGGAAAGGTACACAGCTAAACACAGAATTAAACAGGTGTACTTTCTACAGGAAATTAAATCTGGTAACAGTGGATTCCACATAATTATTAAATAAATGTACCTGAGTTCAATCCCTTGATAGTTACATGATTAAAGCATCTGAAGGGACCAGTATTTCCTGCCTTTAGATTTGTTGTGAAATAGCGTTATTTAAATAGATTCAACTGAAAGAAATTAATTTGAATTCCGTTCAAGTGATAGTTTCACAATGATCTGTCTGAGCAATTTGGGAAAAAAATGACTCTTGTGTTTACGGTATTTTTCACCTTACCACATATTAAGACATTTCTTTGACACAGGAAATACAAACCAGTTAATATTGAGGGAAAACCCCAACATTAATAATGTAATTCTTCGTTACTGCCAAAGGTAAATCACATGACAAGGGGTTCGTGACCATTTGCTTTCACTTTGACAGAAACCTCGTGCATGCATTTGGTGTCTTCTGGTTCTCCAGTTCCTTCTTGTTGTGTTAACACGACTCTAAAAAGAAGCCATGCTGTTTCCACCTGAACAAAGACCAACAGAACAACCAAGACCATTCTCAGCAACAGATCCAAACAGAAGCCTGGGATTATATGGGTTAGGATTACTGCTCCTGGGAAAGATCATTTTTGTGACTGGACCATTGATATAGAAAAGGATCTTTTCAAGGGATGCCTGTGTATTTCTTTAGTTATTAAAGCATTGCAAAAATTTGTCTTCTTCGTCTTCTGCCTGGAAAGCCACTTTTCAGAGGTAAAATATAGTCCCTCAAACAAAACTTATTGTCCTGGGGCTCTCCTCCCGTAGGGAAATCTCAAAAGGTCTCCAGGAGTTATCCACTCAGATGCACCCTCTGAAATGACAAAGCACCGCCATTTCTAAGGTATAGGGTCTTCCAGTGGTAAACTGGCCCCAAAAAAGAGAGAAGAGTACATATATTTTGAAGCCTGAGGAAGTTACGGCTTTTAAAAAAATATTAACTATTTGTTAATTGTCTTTGCCTGTTTTATGTCCCAAAAGTAGAGTCAACAATATGTAGGCATGGCTCCATCCTGCCTTGTATTAACGGTTCAGGCTAGTGGTGGTGGTGTAATGGTGTGGGGGATATTTTCTTGGCAGACTTTGGGCCCTTTAGTACCAACTGAGCATCGTGTTAATGCCACAGCCTACCTGAGTATTGTTGCTGACCATGTCCATCACTTTATGACCACAGTGTACCATCTTCTGATGGCTACCTCCAGCAGGATAACACGCCATGTCGTAAAGCTAAGACTGGTTTCTTGAACATGGTAATGGGCTCACTGTACTCAAATGGCCTCCACAGTCACCAGATCTCAATCCAATAGAACACTTTTGGGATGTGGTGGAACGGGAGATTTGCATCATGGATGTGCAGCCGACAAATCTGCAGCATCTGCGTGACGCTATCATGTGAATATGGACAAAACCCTCTGAGGAATGTTTCCAGTACCTCGTTGAATCTATGCCTCAAAGGATTAAGGCAGTTCTGAAGGCAAAAGGGGGTCCTACCTGGTACTGGCAAGGTGTACCCAATAAAGTGGCCGGTGAGTGTATGAGCGTGCTTTGAGTCAAACCATTCCATTGTTTCTCTGGCTGTAGGTTTGGTGGTGTTGTCTTGTTGGAAGTTGACCCTCCACTCCAGACTGAAGATTTTTTGCAGCCACTAAGAGGTTTTTATTCCTGAATGGACCTTTAGATGTGACCAACTATGACCAGTTTCATTGTCCTTTGTCATCCTGTTCTCAGGATGACAGGCCATGTTGGTTTTCCACCACACATAGCAGTTTACATTTAGACCAGAAAGTCCAGCCTTGGTCTATTCTGATCAGACAAACTTTTTCCACATGTTTGTTGTGTCGCCTGCATGGCTTGTGGCAAACTATAAACAGGACTTCTAATAGCTTTTTTCTTACCATTCTTTCTTAAGGGCCACAACTAAAAGTTATCCCATCAATAGATTATCCCCACCTGAGCTGCCATAATCTGCAGCTCCTCCAGGGTCACCACAAGCCAAGTGATGAATTTGACAAGCACATTCAATACCAACAAAAAATAATGAAATTTGCAGTTGTTGTGGCAAAAAGTGACAGTATATAAGGGGTATTTTTGCAAGACACTGTTTATGGAAGAATGACTACATTTTCCCACCTGTTCCTAATTTATTTTATTTTTGGGACTGTATGCTACATTCTGCATCTCCTCTATAATTTGAGAAACATGTGCTGTCTTTAGCGCCTCACAACCTACACTGAGCATTTTCCTTATGGACAAACCTTACATATACAAGCTGCTCAAACATCTCCAGGTGTTTGGATCCAGGTGCTTACAGATACACCTCTTTACACATATACCCTATAGTAAGCTTTAGCTGTCATTAAATACATCTTGTATTAAATAATACTGTGTATTTTACAGATATTTTATCATAGGCATTGGTCGTTTGAACCTGTGATACTTCTTATGTTTTGCTATTCTTTCTGTATCTCTTTCTGCGGGTGTAGAAGCAGACTCCAAGGATGTTATCTTGTATTCTCTTTTTCCTCTCCTCTGTTTCAGTCACCTTTTCTCCCTGTTAATGTCTCACCTTTCTCCCTTCCTTTCTTTCTCTTGTACCTTTCTGTTTCTGTGTCCATTGAATTTAAAATAATCCCAAATTAATGTCCAATAAAGCTTTTTGCATATATATCAAAGCAGTAATGCTCCACTTGTGAAAGTAAATCTGTTGGGCTCTCTTTGGCACTAAGAAAGCAAGTCTGAGTGTTACACTGCCAGACAGGACATGTTAAGAAAAAAAAACAAACATTTTACACATATATGTACAAACAGTTGTTAGTAAACAGTGCACACGTGACCTCTTTGGGAACAAAGGCATATTGGAACCTCATTGGCTTGTCCTGACCTTCCTGGTTTCCATCCTGCTGGGAGATGTAGATATTTTGAGTGCAGAATGTGAGATGTACCAGACGTAACTTTATCTCCTGATACCTGTTGCACAAACTGAAGAGGCTGCTGTTGCTTAGTTTGTTGTCAGGGGCACAAGTTGCAAGATGGTGAGGTTATCGAGTTAATCAGATGTAGGGCTTAGTTTTCTACACATGATCGCTGCGGGGTGCTTTTCATCACCCTGTTTCACAAATCTCTCTGTCAGATTGGTCAGGATGCCAAGCTTGAAGCAGCAGCTGAGCATTCAGCATTATGATTTTCACAGTATATGAGATGGGACTTGTAATTGAGCGAACAGTTGGACCGGCACATGCTTTCATTCTGTGTGCATGACTTACGGAGAGAGGCTCTTAAGTTTGCATCTTAACATCCAGGGCTGAGAAAATGTATTTGCCCTCTCACAGGTTTTTGCTTTGTTTTCTACATTAACATGTTGCACATCAATGCACAAAAAAATAACAATTCATTTACTAACAGAAATAAGTTATCATAAGAAGAAACTCTGGCCTGTGTGAAAAAGTAAACTCCAAAAAGTAAAGATGCATTGGCCAAAAGTCTCCATATTTTTTTTGGAATGCTAAGTTACATTTTAGACTTTGGAATCAAGAACTGATGATATGAAATAGGCTTGAAGATCTCCAAAAGCAACACATCGAGCTGCCCCCTAAATAAATTTAAGAAGGGATGAGAAAGAAAGCCAAATAAAGCCTTTTCTAAGATGCTGGGTCTCTGAGCCCATCCATGTGGTCACAAAAGAACACAGAACAATTTTCTGTGGCACTAGTGGCCTTTAATGACAGTAGCCTGATAGGAAGGAGGCTGAGAGACAGCCTTATGAGGTCGAAGGGCCGGAGTCGAACCCGGAACAGCCACATGAAGGACTAAGGCCACCATTGATGGCGTACGCCCCCTAAACAAAATTTACACCACTGCAAGCCTCGTTTTCCTCAGACCATACCATATCATACCAATTTTATTGATAAAGCACTTTAAATACCCACAGGACCAAAGTTCTATACACAATTATAAGATACAAAATGATCAATCATAAAGCAATAAGTAAAGGGGTATAAAAAAGTAGTAATAAAATTAAAGAAAGTAAAACAATGTCAACATCTCAAATTGTGTCAAAAGCCGAAGAAAAGAGATGAGTCTAAAGTATAAAGGAAGAAAGGTAGGATGCCTGTCTAATGCCCAAGGGAAGGTCATTCCACAGCTTGGGAGCTGCTACAGAAAAAGCACGGCCCACTCTGAGCTCACGCTTCGTCTTCGGCACCCTCAGTAACAACTGGTCAGTCGATCTAAAGGAACGGGACGGTGTGCAGCGATGTAGCAGCTCAGACAGATAGGGTGGGGCAAGGCCATCAAGAGCTTTAAAAGCAACTAAAAAGATTTTTAAATTAATCCTACAATGTACTGGCAGCCAGGGTAGAGAGGCTAAAACAGGGGAAATATGCTCCCATTTTCTTGTACCTGTTAGGAGACGTGGGGCAGCATTCTGTGCCCTCTGAAGCTAGGAAATGCACAGATCACTGATTCCCTTATGGAGTGCATTACCGTGAACTAGCATCGTTAATGTCAATGCCTCAGCAATAAGAAAGGGACCGGACAAAAATCTAATCAATGGAAGGGTTCCATGTCCAAAACCATTGATGTCCAGAAACAACACAAGGGTCCGAATAACAGAATATCGTACCTACGATACAACATGGTGCAGGAGCTTTTTTCAGCTCTGACATCTGGCAATAGTTAAATCCTTTCTGAGTCAAAGGGACCTCAAAAAGGCTATACATGCTTTCATCAGCTCCCACATTGACTATTGCAATGCACTTTATGTTGGAATGAATCAGGGTTTGCTCAATCGGCTCCAACTGGCCCAGAACACTGCTGCTCGCCTGTTACTAACACCAGGAGACGCAGTCATAATACTCCGGTACTTCACTCCCTCCACTGGCTCCCAGTTCATTTCAGAATTGATTTCAGACTTTTAATGTTTCTTTTTACAGTTTTGGACGGCATCCCAACCTTCTTATCCATGTGATTTTTTTACAAACCCATAATCCGATCACAGCGCTTCGGTCTGCTGACCAACATCTTCTGGAAGTCCCAAGGTAAAAGTCCAAACAGTGCGGTGTCCGTTCATTTGCTGCAGCTGCCGGTCCAAAGTTGTGGGATTCATTGCCCTTTGAATAGTGGATAATTAAGGATTTACCTATGCAAACGCATCTGTTTAGAACTACTTTTAGCACATATAGCTCTTTATCACTTCTATTCTGCATGTTTCTGAAAATGGTTGTCTTTTATTTTCTTTATTCTAGTTTGTATTTTTTTGCACTACAAGGAAGCACGTTGGCTCAGTGGTGACTGTTGTAAAGTGCTATACAAACAAAATCTGATTGATTGATTGATTGATTGATTGATTGATTGATTGATTGATTGATATATATTGTGATAGTCTGAGGCTTCTTTGCTTCTTCAGAACATGGAGGACTTTTGATGAAAACATGAATTCTGCTTTCCAGCAGAAAATCCCTAAGGAGAATTTCAGGTCACCAGTTTGTGACCTTTAACTAAAATACACTTTAGTTGCAGAACAATGATGTGAAGCACAACAGTAAGTCCGCCTCACAATGTGAAATTTAAAGTTTGGACTTAAATCCCATTCAGGCACTGAATAAAGCGGTGAACCACAGGTTGGTTGTCCTCAAAGCCTCTCAATGCAGAATTAAAACATTCCTGCAAAGAAGAGCGTAACCAAAGATCTACCAAAGCACTGATGATGGCACCTGTTGCCACAAATGGTGGCAAAATCAGCCGTTTAACTAGTAAATACATCCTTACATAGGGTCAGATTTGTTTGAATATATAGCTTTCTTTCCCTTAATAAGTTCCTTGTAATGGAAAACGGCTGTTTTGTTTTTACTCAGGTTAATTTTGTGTAAATTAACATTTGTTGATGATCCAAAACATGTAAGAAGGCCCAAAAAAAAAAGCAACAACAGAAGTAATCTGTAAGGTGGAAAATATATTTCTGAGCACTGTACGTGTGCCGTTTAAGATCTCTGTTGCGAGAAGGTTCTCCAGGCATTGGAAAAATCTAAATTAAGACATTTTAATCATAAGTATAAATAGGATGTGGAATTCTGGGGGAAACGATGCAAAGCGCGGCAGATAGCATCTTCCCTGCTTCATTTACATCTGAATGCAAATTTCCAAGGATCAGACTTTGACCATTGTTGTTCTTTTTCATCTTGTGCAGCTTGTAAGGTTTGACAAATGATATTGTTAAAATTATTTTCTGTGCAACTATCCAAGTTCACATTATACATATTACAAAGCAGGGCTTCTCAGCGGATCCCCTCGCTGCTCTCTTGATGGTTTGCAAGGAACTTGAATCACACTTCAAGGCTTTAAATAAGCTTAGTCGATGTCTGGAACACTGAGAAATGGCCTCGTGTTTGTGGCAAAAACAAAATATTACATTATGCTGCCAAAAGCATTCACTCACCCATCCAAATAATGGAGACCAGGTGTTCCAATCCCTTCAACAGCCACAAGTATATAAAATCAAGCACTTAGGCATCTGGAATGTTGCAGCAAACATTGGTGTCGCTGTCAAGCGCTCAGTGAAGTCCAGCATGGTTCTGTGAGGATGCCACCTGTGCATCCAATCACAGAACCAGTCGTGAAATTTCACTCCTAAAAATTTCCAGCCACCATGTACTGGTAGTAGGCCATGAAAATTGAAGGGGGGGGGGGGTTACTGAGGCCCAGAGGTCACCAGCTTTCTGCAGGGTCAATCGGAACAGACCTCCGAATTTCATGTTGCCTTCAGATTAGCTCAACAACAGTGTGTAGAGAGCTTCATGGAAGGGGTTTCCCAGCCAGACATCAGGGGCTCCCAGAGAGGGACCCATTCCTCATTTTAACGCAGGGGGAAGGCTGCACATTTTTGTAAGAGTTTTGTAAGAGTTCTCATAAAAACCCTTCTTTAATTCTCATAATTTTACAACTTTATTCGAAAATTCAGCCTTACCAGAAGAGTCGAATCTATTAGCTTTAAAGGGTGGACCAATGTCATACTGAACCATATGGATTGAGGATGGGATGTCCATTTTTTTTTTTTTTTTTACAATGTTTATATGCGGAGTGGTGGCCTAGAGAGCCGGGCGTTTGCGCCCTGGAGAGGCTGCAAACATTGCCTGTCACTCTGGGTCCCTGAACAGGAACCTTGGCCACATATTGGTTCCTGCATGCCAGTCAGTGTGGCAGCACACCGCTCCTTAAGCGACGGCTTAAATGCAGAGACAAATTTCCCCCTTGTGGGACTATAGAGGGAAATTTCATAATTATGGCAATATAGGGTATGTAAGTATGAGCTCACTGACTGTAACATTAAGTAATTTGACAATTTCTCAAAAAAGGCAGTAATTGACAGAAACTCAGTGGTACACCTAATGTTTTTATACTGGTGTGTAGATAATTGGTTCAAATTGTGCCTGATGATAAAAACAAAAAATTAATAAGTATGTGAAATTAATTATGGCGATACTAGAGCTCCAAAATGTGAAGAAAACCGGATCAAATGTTTGCAGATTAGTTTCTGGTTCAAAGCGGTGAAAAATAAAAACATTTGTGCTCATTTGTGATTGTTGTCTTTAAGCCAACGATCATCATGAAACCCTGGTTGCTTTTGATGAATTTTGCAGCCACATGTTATATATTTTTAATATATTTTATGTGTTAAATAGTCATGTGGATGCATGTGTTTGTACACTATTTGGCATAAGTACTTCAATCTCTTTACTCCTACACTTTTGCAACCACAAAGAAGTGTTTTATGGGGGGTTTATGTACACAAAGCAGTGAAAAATCAAGAAATTGGGGGGGGAAAAAATCACATTTGGTTTTTAGAAATATTTGCAAACAAAAACAGAGAAGTTTGTCATGCGAATGCATTCAGCTATTACTATGAGTCAATACTTTGTACATATTTTATTCCTATTACAAATGCAGGTTTCTCCATCAACTTTTCATATCTAAGGAAACTTTTGTCCATTTATCCAAGACCAACAATTACTCTGATTCTCTTTTTTACTGTCTACATGGTTACTTCTTGTTTGTGTACTTCTTGTTTTTGCTTCGTAAAACAATGGCAAAATTTAAATAACTATATATATATATATATATATATATATATATATATATATATATATATATATATATATATATATATATATATATATATATATATATATATATATAGATAGATAGATAGATAGATAGATAGATAGATAGATAGATAGATAGATAGATAGATAGATAGATTTTTTTTTTTACTGTTATGTCCTTGATTAAACTTATCCCTAAAGTTTAACAGACTTTTCAAAGCATCCCACCCCGACCCATCGCTTCTGATTTGATAATTTATGTGGAGAATGGATTCAGATTGCAAAGTTGGCCAACTCTATTCTTAATATGGCTCCAAACTTGCTGTTTGATAACAACAATTCAAGCGCTTCGTGTACGCCGACGGCTTTTAAGACCAAACCACATTTCAGAACCAACCTTGTGTCTGTGTGCCATGGGATCCAGTGTAGTTTGGTGCATTTAATTTAATATTTCATCAACTTGTATGCCATGTGCCTGGGGTGACACGTAAGATTCAAGGACTGGCGCACTGCACCCCTATCTGAAACTCAAGTCCATTGCTCTTTGCAGGGCTATAAATACTCATGTGAGTAATGAATGATAAGATGAAATGCATCTTAAATTACAAAAACTAGCTCAGCACCTTGGGAGACTATTGATGTTTTTTACTAATCATGTCCCTTTAATTTTTATACAGCATTTTTCAGTGAATGTTCATTTTTAACCAGAGAATAATAGAAAACAATTGCCTTTTTTTTAACTGGTCACCGCACACCATTATGTGGCTTTTCGAGGTATTTCTTCATTGAAAGTCTCTAAGAATAGAAGAAGAAATGCCAAGGACTTCCTGTTTCTAAATGGTGAAATCATTTAACCCCCCGTTTTGTTTCCAGTTCAGACGGTATCCCAGTATAAAAAAGTAAAGAAAAACTAAAAATGAGCTCAGTCACACTCACACACACACACAAAAGTAGCGTGCAGGCCGTCGGCGTCTTGCTGCAGCGGGGAACGTTTTTAATTCACGTTTACTGGGCTTTATCTTTCTGGAGGACAATGCTGCGGTTCTTCGCTGAATGCGCGTCAACGGAATCCCGTAGTGCGTCACCAGACAGCAGGTCGGTGGAGCGAGCGCTCTGATTGGCTGCGGGCTGGAAACCTCCCTGCGCACCGCGCACACTCGAGTGGAAACCTCTGCGTGGCGTCATGGAGAGACTGAAGTTTAGTATAAGAGCGCAGCGCGCAGCGGGGCGCAGGGACTACCGCTCAGCTGGGAGACGCTGGAGATGACACTGGGGCGCTTGTAGACGGTTTTTGAACACTCGTTCGGAGCAGAAAGGTAAGAATCGGTTTAAAATTTGTAAAAAAAAAAAAAAGAAAAAAAAAAAGAAAGAAGAACACGAATGCTCAGAGGATAAGCTTTCGTTTTTGTTTTTTTGCTTCGGTTTTTGTACGGCTTGTAGCGCCTGGTTGTGGTTTTGTTTTGGCAGCTTTTATTAAAGTAACTTAGTAAGATTTTCAATTAAAAAAGGATAAGAAAAGCACTGCTATTCACAGCGACGAATTGCGTTATATATCATTGGCATCGATAAAGTTTATACTGAGTCAACTTAGTGTGCCCAACTGTGTTGTTGGCTCTGTGCCGCAGCCTTTTAATTCAATATCTCTGAACTTTGCGGTGATTTACTACGAGGTAATAATAGATTATGTGACTGCTACCATAACCAGCACTAAACTTTCTAGGATTTGATGTTTTATAGAGGTCAGGAGGGTCACCAAGCAAGCAGACGATGTGTTTACAGCTATTAATTAAAGAGGGTTGCTCATTATCTCTGAAGTTATGTCTTAATGTCTGATCTAAAGTTGTCCTACGATTTTATTCTGATCTTTGTTTTGACTTGGGTTAATTTTTTAATCTAAAGCACATTGTGCTTTGGAAAAGATTGTTTTCTGGCACAAACTGGAAATATGTTATTATTCCACTGCTTTGGAGAAGCATTTATTAACATTATGTCTCAATGCCACTACAGCCTTCAGTTAGTTTTGGAGTGGGGTTATGTGATAGATCGATACAAAGTAGCTAATAATGGTAAAGTGTAAGGAAGATTCGCATGGTTTTTAAGGTAGTCAAACATCTCATAGCTATCGCATCTGAGAGTCTTTATCAGCTCTGAAGAGTAAGAGACCATGATTGTTACCCATTATATTTTGCAAAAATGCTCAGATTGTATAGAGAGTGCGCGTTAATATGAATTTCTAAGCCCTACCACAGGTGATTACATTTCCAAACAACTATGACCAGCTTTCCTGTCTCTTATTAAGAAAATCGTCCCCACACAATAATGCTACCACTGCCATGCAGTGGTATCATGGGGATAGATTTTATGTGATAGATCTTTACTAGTGAAGACAAAATGTGCCTAAAACCTGAAAAGTGTGGCAGTCATTTGTATCAAAACTCCTTTTACTTGGATACCCTTAATTAAAATCCACAATTTGCCTTTATAAGTCATCTAAATAGCCAATGGATTGTGTTTTTTAATAGGATAAATAAAGCAGTTCTGTGAAGGGATCAGAGGTTTGTTAGAGAACATCAGTGAATAAACAGCATCAAAACCACATAGGAAAACCCAAACTGACCTGGGCAAACATCGTAAAGCAGTTTAAATCGAATTAACCGAAGAGCCAGCTTAGAGGGTAGACTTTTAACTTCACTAACAGTGTTTGTTATGTTTTCCAGTTTGGCAGCCATGACTTGCATACATCCCCAGCATGGATCTCAGTTCTATGAGAACAGCATGAGCAGCATGGAGTCTCAGAGCGCAGACCTCGCCTCTTGGCTGGACATGAGCAGCCCACGGGACCACCTCTCTCCCCCTTCCCTGCCGAGCGCCGGCCCGGTGCTGCGGACGCCCGCCGAGGACTACGAAGCCTACTCCTGCCAGTTCACTACAGCCCCTGCCCACGTGACCTCTCCCTCAGACCAGGAGGGACATTTCAACATGGAGGAGCTCCAGATCTACGGCTGCTACCCGGGGCCGCTTATGCTGAACTATCCCGGTGAGGCCATGTCTCCCGGCGGGTCGGATTATTACGGCAGCCCCGCGACGGCCTCGTCCCCTTCAACGCCCGGATTCCAGGGCCAGCAGGCCTCTAACTGGGATTCGGTTTTCGGGACATATTCGGCCAGCCCGGAGTGTTGGATGGCTAAGGACTTATCAGGACCAAATGCATCCACTTTATTTCCTTTCACCTCTGGAGCCGTGGAGGACATGTCTAATTTTGGTTCGTCGCTCTTGCAAGAGCAGGAACTGTTTGCTTTGGCTCATCCTCTTCAATCCGGACTGACCTTCCCGTCTGTCGTGAGGGAGCAGGGACTCGGCCTTCACGGCAGCGAACAGCTGGACACAAGCTTATCCCCCAAGCTGAGACGTGGAAATGAGGGCGACTGCGCGGTGTGTGGAGACCATGCCTCCTGTCAGCACTACGGGGTTCGCACCTGTGAGGGATGTAAAGGCTTTTTCAAGGTAAGCAGTGGACAAAGTTGCGTAAAAGCTGTTCTTAAGAGTTTCCCCGGTCAGGTTGAAGCTCACCCGGTGTCTTGTTCTACAGCGCACAGTGCAGAAAAACTCCCGATACGTTTGCAATGCCAACAAAGACTGTCCGGTGGACAAGAGGAGGCGCAACCGGTGCCAGTTCTGCCGCTTCCAGAAGTGCCTCGCCGTGGGGATGGTGAAGGAAGGTGAGCAAAATGCAGGAAATTCTGGCAATTTCATATTAGAGATCGACCCAGAGGTAACAGGAAAGATTAATTTACCGTGCTGTCCCATTTTCATTGCATACGAGGATTTCCAGCCCATATTACCATGTGTTCTCCTAACTTCTAACCTGAGCTTCTTCCTGTTTTTTAAAAAAAACACCTGTCCTCATTCTGGAAGCTCAGGTTAATCCTTCTGCTAATAGTTAGTAGTTACCAAGTTAAAACTCCAACTTCAGATGGTATGTTGCTCAGAAAACGGTGGAGGATCATTACTAAATCCAAATTAACTGGTTATCCAGGGAAGCCTGCTTGTGGTCTAATTTAATTGTGGCTAAATTAAGTCTCATCATCTTCATGCTCTGCAGAAATGAATCCCCTTCGTTGCTTTAAGGAAAAAACATCATGTAAACAAAGAGTTTCTTTAGTGCATTTGCGTCATGCAATAAACTGCTTAAAGCTCTTTATTTTAATGCTTTAAATGCGATTTTAGGGAACATCTACTACTTTTGATCATTTATGTTTTTGGGAATCACACCTGGTGGTCAAATCAACTGTTAGGAGAACCTGAACATGGTGAACAGATTCAGCAGTGTGTCTGTTCATATTAGGTATTTACTGGAAGAAAAGGCCTTATAAAGTCTTAAAAAGCACTCCTGATACATTAAAGTGGTTTTCAACCTTTAAGTGAAAAGCATGTTAAATCTTTTGGTGTTGAAAGTAAAAAAAGATACGTCAGAGTATCCACAAGTGCCATAATTTAATGTAAATATGTTAAAGCATAGAAATAAAAGCTTAATTCTTTTTAGGTTAGCCTTTAATTTGAGTGCTTGGTAAACTATAGAACCAAAGTGAACCTGATTGTCTTTTTCTCTTACAGTTGTGAGAACAGACAGCCTGAAAGGACGCAGAGGTCGTCTTCCTTCAAAGCCCAAAGTGGTTCAGGACCTGCCAGCCCCTGCGTCCCCAGTGAACATGATTGTGTCCCTCGTTAGGGCCCAAACAGAGTCAAACCCCAGCATCGGGGCTCTAGACTACTCTAAGGTGAGAATAAACACCGTCCTGCACTTCTGAGCTCATGGGATGGAGCTTGACTAAAGCCTGTGACCTAACATCTTTTTAAAAATGTATTTCTTTGCAGTATGCAGAGCAGAAATTCATCACGGACCAGAAGGAAGACGAGAGCGACGTCAAACGCTTTTACGAGCTGCTCACGTCGTCTTTTGAGGCCATCAGGAAGTGGGCGAACGACATCCCTGGTTTCTCCGACTTTTGTCCTGAGGATCGGGAACTTCTCCTCGAATGTGCGTTTATTGAACTCTTCATTCTGCGTCTTGCATACCGGTAGGTACAACTTTCAGTCGTTTTGCTTTGTTTTTTGGGACATTTAGGAATGCTGTTTTCTTTAAGACGTCTTTAAAACACATTAATTTAATTTCTTTCTTTTTTTTTTGAAGGTCAAACCCTGAAACGGGGGAACTAATCTTCTGCGATGGCACCGTGCTTCACAAAACGCAGTGCGTTCGAAGCTTCGGGGAATGGATCGTCTCCATCTTGGAGTTTTCCCAAAGTCTTCACTGCATGAAACTGGACGACGAATCCCTCGCCTGCCTCTCCGCCCTGGTTATAATCACTGGTAAGATTAATGCTCTGATCCCCGTTTGAGTTTAAATAGCAGCGGGTTTTGACAGCATAAAAAAGAATAAACGCAGCAGATCTCCTTTATTGTATTTATGCAACATCAGACTGGAAGAACAGCTGCCAGGCACAGAGCAACACAAGCTAATTTATGACACCAGTCAAATATCACAGCCTATCAGAATGCAGGTTAGCATTGAGAACAAGGAGTTGAGCAAAGGCTTGCACGCTCACTGATTATTATTTTTTTTGTGTGTATTTTATGAAGTTACAACCATAAACTTTCAACATAAGGAGCGATGTGTTATAGTGGTTAGAGCAGGGTACTTTTGTCCCAAGAAGTTCCCCGGTTTAAATCCCAAGAGTCCCTAAGCAAGACCCTCAGCTCCAGAATGCCACTGATCCCTAAGGGATGGGTTAAATACAGAAGATTGGGACGTGCAAAGTTGTGATGACAAATAAAGATTATTATTTTTGTGGGATTTTATGTGAAAAACACACAAAGTAGTGCGTAATAAAAGGAAAAGGATGCATGGTTTTCTACATTTACAAAAGTCTGCCACACTGATGTCCTCAATCAGTAGAAGTCACCTAGAGCCCACTTGTGTGTCAATTACATAATCTCAGTATAAACCCAGCTGTTCTGTGAAGTCCTCAGTTGTTCGGTAGAGAACAACAGAGAACAACATGCGTCATTAAGGCCGAGGAACGCGGAAAAGGGAAAAAGTTCTGCAGATGGATAAAGCAGAGTTGGGTTATACAACAATATCTCAGGCTTTGAACATCTCACCGAGCTCTGTTGAAGCCATCGCCTGAAAAAAATGGACAGTATGGCACAAGTGCAAAGCTCTCAGTACAACGGATCTACCCAAACTGACCGGTCAGGAGCTCGGTGGGAGTTGCAGAAAGCCGCAGCTCAGGTGGAAACATTTGTCAGCAGGATAACTATAAGTCTTGCATGCCACAAATCTGACTTTTGTGGAAGCGAGGTGAAAAGTAGGCAGTTTTTGAAAGCAGTGCCATAATGAAATGTGAGGGTTGCACCCTTATGCTGTGAGGATGGTGTTAATAAACTCTTTTAGGGAAATTGGTGACATATTGTGAAAAGATGGCGCTAAATAGAGAACAATCCTGGAAGTAAACCTGCCAGAGGCTGTGAGAGACTTCAAAGACTGTGAAGGTTGAGCTTCCTGCAGGATAATGGTCCTAAAAACAGCCAGAGCTACAGTGGAACGGGTGTAGCTCAGTGGCTCGTAAAGTCCATGTCAAAATGCAACGGAGAACCTGTGGCAAGTCTTAAAAATTACTGCACAGAGACGCTGTCCATCCAGTTTGACTGAGCATAAGTTATGTTGTAAAGAATAGGCAGAAGTTTCAGTGTCTTGTAGAGACAACCCGCTCTCCCCAGAAAAGTGCAGTTGCTGCAAAACATAGTTCTTTAAAATGTCTAAATAAGATGCTGTTTGTAGACGCCGGAAAAAAGAAAGCTCAGCATGTCTTACCGTTTCTGATTGCAGATCGTCATGGTCTCAAGGAGCCCAAGCGTGTGGAGGACTTTCAGAACCAGCTCATCACCTGCCTTAAAAACCACATGTCTGGCTGCGGTTCTGAGTCGCTGCCGCCCAATTTCCTGTCCCGGCTTCTTGGGAAGCTGCCTGACCTCAGGACTCTGAGCACGCAAGGCCGCCAGCGCATCTTCTACCTGAAACTGTCGGACCTTGTTCCGCAACCTCCGATCGTGGAAAAGATCTTCATGGACTCCCTATTGTTTTAAAATCTATTTTCTTTCTGACATGGCAAGAAAGGAAGAGGACTAAATTCTTGGTGAATCTGCAGTTTGGTGCTACTTCTTAGTTTGTGCTGATAGACATAGCATCTGGATCCGGAGCAACATGGGGCATCATGGTTGACGTTTTGGACAGCTGTAGTCTGAAGATGGATTTAGAAAAGGTCCACTCTGCAGACCAAACCGCGACTGTTTACATTCATGACTGGAGACTCTTCTGAATGCGAGGAATATTAGCTTAACTTCCCCTGTCAGCTACAGTGTGAAAATGTTCTCTGTGCAGCTTTTTTCAAGCAGAACTGTGAGAGCTGAAGCTTGAGTGAAAACAGTTTAAACAGTCAAAGTTATTTTTTTTACAAAACCAGCTTGTGATCCAGACAAAGTTTCCATTTCTCAAAAACGTGAGGCAGAAGCCTCTTACCGATCGATTACACTTTATATTAAACACCGCCATGATATTTTTGGTGATATTTTTGGTAGCTGAAATCTATGAAAATTATTCAGTGGTATCATTCATGTATCATGAATCAGCATTGAGCAGCTAATATACTGTGTATTTTTTTTTTTAAGTACAGTCTTACACACTGTGGTTTTCTTTGTGTTTTTTGAATCTTTATGAAAACACCCAGCTGTGTTGACATATGAAATGTGTCCCTGTGTGCAGGGAGATTTTTGTTGTGGGCTTGTTTTTGTACATGTAAAAGTGAAACTTCACTGCTCAAATGTAAATAAATGCAGAATTTAATATTTCATAACCATTAGTCATCTTTACTCGGGATAATGAGGTCTGGAAACTTGAATTTCTTGCAACCGACAGGGCAAAATTGTCAGATTGCGCTTGCAGCTTGTCCCCCTGGGTCAAGTAGAGTCCTCTTTTAGCTCCTAGAGGATGACCCCCATGCACCCCTCCCACCCAGTTATGTACTAGTCTCCTTTTAGAAAGCGATGGAACTCCCCGTCTTGTCTCGAATGACCCAGACTGCTCTGTCATTATGTTATGCTAGTCTATATTATGGAAGCATGCGCTTGTGACATTACATAAATGCATATCTCGCAGTTCCTGTGGTACCAAGGTCCTCGAAGGAAGCAATGACCCTTTAAAACGGTCAAGCAGGAAGGAATTAGATCATCGGTGATTAACAGGACTAATGAGCAGGGAGCGAGAGTCAGACCGGAGCACAAGGAGGGCCTACCGGACTCTGCAGACGTGAAGAGCACTTTAATAAAATGACGGCACAAAGTCATCACATCGAGGCAGATTTGTTTCAAAATTATGGGACAAATTCACAAAATATGAAAGAATACATATTTTGGAGGCCATAAATATTATTATTCAATAATGCAAATTTTACAATCTTACCTGATTGAAACAGCTATGCAATGAGATTTACGTGCAACCTCAAGAGAAACACATGCAACGACAGGCTTACTTTGCAAACGGTTAAAAACATCCGCCGGTCTCCGCCGGTTATTGTGAAGTAAATTCAGGGGCCCGGCTTTTAAAGACCTTCTTCAAATCAAATGAAATTGGTGTCAATCAACAAACGAAAACTTTTGCTGCACAAACCAGCACAAACGTAGCACAAACGTTTGACACCAATTTTGATTTGATGAAGGTGTGTGTGTGTGTGTGTTGGGGGGGGGGGGGGGGGGGCTGGATGACCTTTTGACCTTTTCATTAATATCTTCAAAACCAAAGCAGGACAAATGAAAATTTTTGCTGCACAAACCAGCACAAACGGAGTCGAGTTGATTGACACCAATTGCGTCTGATTTGAAGAAGGTGGGGGGCTGGTTGACCTTTGATGACCTCTAAAAACATTTGTTTATATCTTTAAAATGATAGCGGCACAAACGAAAATTTTTGCTGCACAAACCAGCACAAACGTAGCACAAACGTTTGGCACCAATTTTGTCTGATTTGAAGAGGGTGGGGGGGGGGGGGGCAACTTCACTCAGGTGTCCAGGACTGGTTTTAATGTTTGTTTTAGGGTCATTGTAACAATTTCAGCCATCTAGCTGTTAATCATCGGGGAATTTGAATAATTTGGAGGCAGGCAATCTTCTTCAGATTAACTAAACTCCGTCAGCAGTGACTTAGACCCTCAGCATGATGCTACCGCCACCATGCACAGCAGTTAGCGGAGTGTCATTAGGTTTGTATTTAGTGTCACTATGACTAAACAGCTCATACTTTATCACATCAGGTCATGGGAACTTTCTTCAGAAGACCTTGATTATTTGGGCAGCTGCAAATTTACAGCTTCTTTCTGCTTGGAAACCTGTATTCCCATGATCACGTTAACCTCACTTCACAGTAGACCAGTGGAGTCCAGACCTTTGGCCACGAGGACCAAAACCGTCAAGTTGAAATTACTCATGGGCCACAAGTATTTTTTTAAATCAGAAATCAGACAATCAAAGTAGTTAGTCTTTTTCTAAATCAATGTAGATCTAGTATTGCTTGCCTGTCTTTTTAAAAGACAAGCATACAGTTTGATAGTTGTTTTCTATTTTTTTGGCTTGGTGAAATCATTTTTTTTCTATTTACATCAGCACAAACAGGATAAGGGTCACTCTTTCTTCAAAAAAAAAGGCTCACTGTATTCAACTTAGTTTAAATCAACTGTGGCAATGAGAAAAACTCGCTGGATGTTTGTGGTCCTATTTACTATGAAATGAATATGAAAGCAAAAGGTGTGATTATTAAAAAGACAAATACTGCGTGTTGTACCGGACTTTTTTTGTTTTATTTTTCAGCTTCTTTTTTTTTCTTAAACTAACCCTGGAGATCCGCACAAATTATTCTCAATGGCTCCTGGACTTTTCCAGCTCACTCTTCCTTCATTAACATTTACATCCAATGCGTCGTCACGGCTATCTGCATTTACAATGTAGCATAAACTGGTGTTTCTGTGATGCACCAATCTCAGGTTTCCTCTGACTAAAGATGCCCAAATCCCCAGTCTGGTGCAGTAATGTAACATAAAACTTGGATGCTTTCATAACCTTGCAACCACGTAGAGCTTGTGCAACAAGAGAAACTGGATAGTCAGCATCCCTGTGATCACACAGCCTCCCTGTGTGATGGCACCCCGATAAAGATAGCGTGGACAGCAGCTCCCCTGTGATCGAGCCAACGCCATGCCTCAGCTGTAACTCTGGAAAGCGAGAGCAACGTGAACGCGCCTCGCCAGGAATGCAGACAATAATAGAAGATCACAAGCTTCGGGCAGAGTCACGGGGCCAGCCCCCCGAGAACCTGACTGTTCCTCGCACATTGCGGAGGACTCTCGTGAAAAGGACTGAGCGAGTGTCGCTTCACAAAGTGAGGCCCGTCGGAAGAGGTATGCATTTCAGAAACATGCCTGAAACGTTCCCGTGAAGGCCAAGTGACAGGTTTCACGGTCAAGACGATCCAGCAGGGCGATTTGAACAGCGTGTACTGTGTCACTTGATCCAGAGGTGAGGCCGGAGGCTCGGTCACATCATCCAGGCAAAAACAGTACGAGTTGAAAGCATAAGCACATAATGATACCATTAAAAGGTGTTTTTTTTTTTTTAACTAGGTTCCACATTAATTAAATATTTGGACTCAAAGTGCAGCAGTATCATGCTTTTTGATGTCACCCACTTCAACAGGTGAGCCCCGTCAGAGGTTAGTAACACCAATTTCTGTTTCACGGTGCCCGGTGGTGGGGTTCGTAGCACTGTTGCCTCGCAGCAGGAAGGTCCTGGGTTCAGATCTCTGTCCACATGGAGCTGCCATGTTCTCCTTGTGCAAGAGTGGGTTCTCTTCAAATACTGCGCTTGCTCACACAGTCCAAAAGATTCCCTTAGGATTGACTGTATGAATGGCTGTTAGTCCTAAGCTGCCATGTGATGGAGCAGGTGAACCCCACCTGATGATAGGCAACACCTGCCCCCTGTGACCCAGCAAAAACAATGAATGAAAATATATTCTAAATAAAAAAAAAAGAAACAGCTTTATGCTGACATACGTATGCACTAAATTCCAGATGTACAGATAAGCTGAAGCTACGTTTGAAGGATTTAATTCACTCTTGTAACCAGGAAATCCCAACCGCATTCTAACAGACACGTTGGTCTTTTAGCAGGCAGGATGTAAAAAAAAAAAAAAAAACTCTTCGGTTTCACTTTACATTTTAGGTTTCCTGGAGAATAAATATGGATTTGGGTTTAGATTTCCTACCAAACTGGATTGGTTTTTAAACTATGAACGCTTCCTTAGTCCTCAGAGAGGTCAGAGAACACCTTGCGCCAAGATGGAGACAGGAAATGGAGAACAATGGACGCTGACTAAAACCTCTGATGCATCGTAGGTGACTACCTTAGTTTCGTGGCTCACCTCCTGTGGGACAAGTGTGTTCCCATTTCTAACAAGGAGACGTTCTGAATACATCCATTTATAACAAGCAGCTAAAACAGGCAGTCATGAAATGAAAGCAATAATGTCAAATATATATATCCGAGAGGGCTGGCAGGCAGCCCACACACTTGGATTATCCTGGCACTCGCCACCCTGAGGTCACTCCAAGACAGCTGCTTTCACCGAGAGACGTTTTTTACAGCTCCAAGTTCTTTCACTCCGCAGTAAATTCTCCTAGTCATATTAAAAATCATCCAAGAATCAGTAGTTTTTAGCTGCAATAACATTGAACTGACTGCAGTAGTAAGATGCACACAGCAGAAAAAGCAGTAAATAGCGTCATCTAGTGGTCAAAGTGTTTGGCTGTGATTTTCTAAGCGTTAACGTCTTGATATTTTTACCATCGTTCTGAAATCTAGTGAAGCTTTATGTGACTCGACACCTTTATCATCATTTCACCCATACAGATAAGATTTTATTTATGCTTTTATTTTAAATAGATATTTTTCCCCCACCAGCTTTGTACTTTTGTGAACAGTCGCATAGCCAATGTTCGGGTTAAGACTGAAGCCTTTGTAGTTTTCTTTGTAGTTTTCTACAAACTAGACCTAAAATTCAAGTACGTTAAGAAATAGATAATCACTGAGTTGTATAAAACAAATGCACAGGGAAAAGACATTGTAATGAACATTGCACACTTTCCTTGAATAAACTTAAAGATGCTTCAACTTCAACCAAAACACTTTTATTTTTAAAAAAAGTGATCATTCCAACAACAGTGTTGTAATAAAGGAGATATATAAAACATAAAAACAATTTTCCGCATTGAAGCAAAGAACATTTTTTTTTAAATGACAAATGCATGCACAGCAACGGCTTCAGGAACATGCAGTGAGGGAAGTTAGGGGTACATGGGTCGTGCGCGCTAACCACTGCGCCACTGAACCACGCCCTACAGTTGGTCATTTGACCAAGGGACAGTACTGGGTACCCTGAAGTTTGGACCAAGGTGGTTACTGGGCCTGGTGGCCTGTCTGCAGAAAAAGAAAAAAACAAAGTTAAAAAAAAAAGATCAATATCAAAGAAAATATACATACACAGAAAATGTTGCAGTGAAGACTATTTACATTTGGCTCAACTTTGAGTTCACTCCCCACACAAAGGGCGCTTGACCATCATCTGCCTCTGTGAAACAGAACAGAGCGGTTTTACCTTTACAGATTAAAGTTCTCATTTGTTCCAAAAAACGATAAATGCGTACCAGACAACAGCTTGCTGTAAAAGTCAGATCTACGTCTCATCTTTAAGCGTTTTAAACTTGCCTTTGTCCCAGTCCTCAGACATGTTCGGGTTGACCCAAGTGTTGACTGGAACATGCCAGTCACCATGTCCACTATGACTTCCAGCTGTTTAAAAAAAGGAAAAAAAAGCACAAATCACACTTAAACAAAATGATACCCCAGCTCTGGTCGAAGGACAGAAACTGAAATGACCATCTCACCATCTTCAGGGTCCACAGATATTCTGTCCTCACAGTTCTCTGTGTGGTGAGCAAGCTCGTGCTTGGGAACCAGGTGGCGAGCATTAAATGGACAGGTTTTCAGTCGGCTCGCCAGTTCTGGGTGATTCTGGGGTAGAGATTGGATCAGTTTCTCAGTTGGAGCAGGAAGGACATTCAATTTACCCACTTCTAAAATCCAAGAAGGAATTTCTGTCTTGAAGTTACAGGAAGTGGGGGAGGATTGGTGCATTAACAATCAGTTCTTGCTTGTTTTGCTTTTAAATAAATTTCCGCCATAAACAACCCCTTTTCCTGTATTACGTACATTTATTCCAACAAACACCACCAAAATCATTTTAAAACCAGCGCAGGAAGTGGGCTAGACAATATCTCCCACCCCAAACATGAAGCTGTTGCAGATTGAGAGCTCCTTCAGTGGCTGACTGCTGCATCCAAGGTGCACCAAGGAGCATTATCACAGATCCTTCCTCCGAGCAGCTCTTAGATTTTATAACCATCTGTTCTCAACAACCTCAAAGTGGTTACAACTGGCTCCGTCCGTTTCAGTCCTTTCACCCATTTTGCCTGCTGCTGGTGGTCAGAGAGTTCAGCGGTGCCGATTGCACGACTACTCTGCCTCTCAGAACAGGGGTAGCCATGCAATCGGCACCATTGGCTTTGTCAACCGTGATTTTTTTTAATTAATATTCTATCAAGTGGAGCCAAATTCTGTTCCAGACCAATTCCTACATCCTCACCTTCAACAATGGCACAGTGGACAAAGCCATTCTGGGTAAAACCCATCTTACTGCTCATCTTTTCTGATGTGGAAACAAGGCCATCCAAATCTATTCAATATTCATCGCTAAATGAGTAAATACTGAAATGGTTAAAAAAAAAAAACACCTTTGGGTATTTGGCACCTAATTCATTGGTTATTCTTGAATTCATCTGCAAAACTTAAGCTTCCCCAAAGGTATTTTAAGGCCGAGGTGGAGTGGAAACTATAGTTCAGTCCCAGTCGTGTCCAATGGTTTCTAGGTAGGTTAAAATGCAGGTGTTCCTGATAAATGGGACAACAGCACCATCTGCTGTTTAGTCTGTACCTGCAGTCAGTAGTATGAGTACAAAGAGATTCTCTTGTACTGGGAGCAACAGCTTTACTACACTGAGGTAACATTACGTAGCTATGAATTTCTGGACAAAAACTCCTAAAAAGCATAAAACTTAAAGGAACAGTAATCAATAATGACACCTGGTGTCTCAAATCAGTAAAACAGCCAGCCACTGAATGTAATATGTCGTTTCTACACTGTTCTGTTGCTGCCATTAGTTTACTTCCACAGAACATATTCTGTTCCATTTCTGACTGCCATGTTTTCAGGCTGCTGCTCTTTTGCCAAGATAAAATACCAAATGCTGCTAAAATGTTTCTTCATTGCATGATTTTTTTCCCCCCCATTTTGAATAATGCATCACTAACTGGTCATTGACAAACTTGACGACCTTAAAAATAGAATCACTTTTAAAAAAGGCTTTTAGGAATTCAATAGAAAACCCTCTGTCATTTTATCATTGTCTCATTCCCAAAAATGCAGTATTAGTTTTGAGAAATGTAGAAATTTCAAAATTGCCTGTTCAATATTTAAGGTTTGAAATTGATTTGCTCCACCACCTCTGGGAGAGTTTACTAAGCTAAAATCCAGCACTAGTGGAAAGGTAACAAGAGCATCTGCTAAAAGTGACTAATACCTCAGATGCACAACATTTAGTCAATGTTATCAGTCAAGGGTACAAAAACTTAGAACATCCCAGCTGTTACAATAAAGTCTACTATATTCAGTTAATTTAAAACCAAATGGCTCACAGGGAACCAGATCTGTGATCATTAATGTCAGATTATCCTTACGTGCAGTGTTAATGTTCCACCATCTTTTATTCTATTGTTCTGTTATTGATTGATTGATTGATGTCTTCTGATTGGTGGTTTCTTGCTTTTTTCTTATCAACTTGCCAGGGACTACAGATGTAAAGTTAACTTGACGCCGCCAGATAGATTTGCTTCGCATATCTATCTGGAAACCTTCCGTTGAAGTAATTTTAGGAAGGGGCGAAAATACTGGTTAGCTGATTGGCCTATAAGTAGCCTTCTGGCTAATTATGGCATATTTAAATTTAAATGTTTATGAATATGCACTGTCCCTTTAAAAAAAAAGAGAAAAAAAACATTACAAAAAAATAAATATATAATCTGGTACAGAGATAAACACTATTCACTTAACCTATATCCAACCTGATATTTCACATATGTACACCAGGCAACTCCAAAGGTACCTGGTGTACAGAAAAACTTTTGAACCCACAAAATATTGACAGTGTTTCCAGGAGTGCATGTTGTAACCCACCTCTGATCAACTTACCTTCCTGCACTTAATCAGATGGTAAGGGAAGCGGCAGGACCGGATTTGGTGGTTTTTGTCAAACGGACATTGTAGTAGTTTGTCTGGATCACAGTTTCCTTTACTATCTGAAAAGTAAAATGCATCATGAATAAAGATTATTTTTTTAAACTGACTGATGTTGCAGATTACAAATGAGCTCATTTGCAAAAACAGAAAAAACGGCATTTTTTTTAAAAAAATTAGCTGAGGCATGTAATTTACTCGTTGCATGGCGCTGCTTTTAAAGCTTAAATCCATTGTATTGCCGCAATCCACTGCTCGTATTAGAAACTCAGTCAAAGTTCCTGTTTTGTGGCAGAAGCCGGTATGCACACCCCCGCTGTTTCTTAGTTAAAGCCTATAAATCCATTGAGCCAATCAGTGCAACAATTTTACGTCACGCGACACTAACATGGTTGCGCCTGTGTCTACAGAACCAGGCGAGGAGAATGGGATGTTTTTACCGCTAAAAACCACAGACTTTTGGGCAGATTACAATGGAGACGTTTGATGAGACAGATGAGGCTGTTGTGTTATCCAAACATGGACGAAAAAGGAAGAGAAAAACTGCCGAGCACGCCCGTAACATGGCGAAAAAGGCGCGGCACAGCGGTGGAGCCATAGCACCCCGAGTTGCCTGTACCCACAACACAGCTAACGTGTTGCCTTCTGATGAGATTTCCCACATCAAGTTTTGTATTCTACTACATATAAGGTCAAACAAGATGCTACACTGTTGTCTTATACGGACATAATGACTGTCAAACGGCTAAGACCCAAAGTGGACGACCCAGCACAACAAAAGTCAAGAGAGCTCACTGTGAAGTACTTTGTCCTGACCAAGACGCGGGGAAAAAGTCCAGTCTGTAAAGCCTCGTGTATGAGGCTATTTTGTGAGCATCGTGTGAATCAGAGGAAAGAGGACATTCACCTGTACACATGGTTAGAGAATCAGAACAAAAAATGACAGCAACATGGTGGCATCACCACTATTTAGGCAGTGTTGCTAGCAATTGACTACGCGAGTATAAAGAGCTATGGCTTTTTTCCAGACTCCTGCTATGGGCAAAAAAAAAAATGTTAGTGTGT
The DNA here is from genome assembly GCF_011125445.2 of Fundulus heteroclitus. Classification (NCBI taxonomy): domain Eukaryota; kingdom Metazoa; phylum Chordata; class Actinopteri; order Cyprinodontiformes; family Fundulidae; genus Fundulus; species Fundulus heteroclitus. Next base: position 32,627,153 of record NC_046361.1, on the reverse strand, counting down.
TAGCAATACTTTTTGCCCTCAGAATGTAAAAGTTCAAAGAGCTACGAATGGAATATACTTTTCCTGTCCGTGGCCATAGTTTCATGCCCCCTGACCCCATCTTTGGCCGTTTAGAGCAGTAGATAGGAAAGAAAGACACTATACTACTACCATCTAAATGTGTGGACATTATGAACTATCATGGAAATGTCCATGTTTATGGGCAACACTGGTAATGTTATGACTTTAAAGGTATACTATGCAACCGAGGTTGATTTTCCAGCGAGGCTCCCCCCAGAGGGCGAAAGTAAAAGTGCACTGTCATAAAGATGCTCAGCTGTTCTGGTTCCTCTGTCAAGCCAGGCGCGGTTGTTTTGAGCTTAGCAGACAGGCGAAAGCAGAGAAAAATCGAAAAAACGGCAGTACAAACAATGACAAACACAGTGAAGGTATGAACATCAAGCTTCCCGCAGCGCTATCTTGGCGACATAAAAACAAAAAAAATAAAAAAAATAAAAAAAACTTGATATGTTTGCATGTTTATTTGACGTTAACACGCAGTTCTTTGTTGTTGCTGCTGCTTTTGCGCGTGCATATAGTAAATGGCAGGGCAAAAACACATGGAGTTCTCGCCGTAAAGCAAGACCGACTCTCGCGGTCTTGCACGAGACTTCTGAGCCTGTGGGTGCGGGCCGAGGGCTCTTGCAATGGGGTACCGCGCACGTGACGTCACCGTCTCAATAGCAACGCCCCTTTTGCCGCTTAGGTTGGGCATACAGGTAGAGAACGTCCGTAGCAACTAGCTATTACACGCGCAACATAAACAGCGATATGACAGACTTTACAGCCGTTAAACTTTCCCAAGACGATGTTCCATTACTGGTTGATTACTGGTTGCACTGTCGAAGAACACACCAACCTTCAGCTCAAACGATGGCTTGAGTGTCGAGGGCTTAAAAAGACCGGAAAACGGGCCGACTTGATCGAACGGTAAGCTTTGTTTTTTTTTTCCTGCGCGGCGATCATGGCGTCGTCGGCAGTTTTTTTGTTTGTAATCACCGTCCAGGAATCGGTATATGTTTAATGTTTGTCTTATTTGAAATGTTTTTGAGTAAGCTATCCTGGTAGCAGGGTATCATGTTAGCACCTGCTACCATGATAGCCTATATGCTATCATGGTAGCAGGCGCTTCAATATTAACATGTCGGCCACCAAAATACTCTTACCTGTTCACTGCTTGATGTTGCTGGAATTGGGTCAGGATGTTCTTCGGTTGGGCCCTTTCCTCCAACAAAATGCTTGCTACATATGTATGTGAATTTGGTAACTTTTTCCGGGTTGAACTGTTGTGTAGGCTGACCGCACCGGTGTACCCAGCGCACACATTTCTCCTTGGCAGTCTTGAAGAAAACATCCTTCATATGCGGCCGATCAGCGTACCTAGAGACGCTGTTGCACGTTCCATAGCAACAATGTTTAAAAACCATGGTCTTAGATTTGGAAAAAGCAGTCGTTTACCGAGTAAAACCAAGGGTAACGCACGTCTCTTACAGCGACACAGCGGCGGACTATGCAAGCTTGTCCTACTGCGTACCACGTGATGTAACGTCATCGTGACGTTACGTTTCTAAAAATGGCTCGCTCCCGGTATGCCATTGCAAGTACGGTATTTCCCCCACAGACCACCAGGGCGGCCAAGAAAACCTTTGTTCGACCTGAAATGACTAATTTAATCATCCAAAACGGTATGGAACACATTCATTAACTGAAAAATGTTGCATAGTATGCCTTTAAAGCTGCTGCAGCTAAACACTGTTCCTCTACTCGGTCATTTAAAATTAGTGATGCCAAGGTACTCAAAATCAGTGGGGACAAAGTCGGCTTCAAGCAGCTCTACAGTGGTGTTTTCTGTTATCATCCTCTGGTGGAGCGTGGTAGGAAGAGGGAAACTTTTCAGCCTGTACTAGCTCCGCAGATGAGCGGTGTCAAGAAGGCAAAGAAGGATGATGTCCTTCGGTGTGAGCTAGGCGTTACTGAAACAGTGCGCATATTTTAGGTTACTCTTACTTGATCAAATTCATTAACCTTTAGTTTGACTGGTATCACCTTAACAAAATAATAATAATAATAAAAAGTATATATATATATTTTAATTTATAAAAACGGAGTTATTCGTTTTTGCAAATGAACTCTTCAAATATTTAAAGATGTTTTACCATAAATTTCCACCGTTTGTGCCTCATCTTCAGAGGGCATGCTGTATGGACCAGTCCTGGTTCCAAATCTAATTGGAGCAGACATCAGTGCAACCTAGGAGGAAATAAAATTCATATCATGAAATGCATTTAAAGTACATTTAAAATGGGAACAAGCAACTTCCACTTACAAAATCTTGACATTCTCTGACTTACAAACAAAAGTTCATTCCTGACACCTCTATGATAAACCCTTACGTAAATATTAGCTTTCAACAAATGTTGAGGGCTTCTTTTGCACCCCAGAGTTTCGCTAATCGTTTAATTCGTTTAATCGGCCAACTGCAACATAGGCTTCCACAAGTTCCCCTGCGCCAAATAACCACGTTTGACTTAAGTTTCACTTAATTCACCGTCTCAGTGGTGTCTAGAGGCGGAGCAACGAGTCTCTGGTTCAACGCAGCTGACTCCGATGTTGGCAGAGCTCCAACGCGCTGGTGAGGTAGTTCAGCCATGGCGCCACCTTAAATAGATTGTGACCATCGCACTTGCTTAATAAGTCACTATTTCATCTCTACTTTCAGTGACGCTCCTGACCAAAAACAAACAAATAAATGCACACAACAAAGAAAGTTGACCAACAGCAAAATTAGCTAACATGAAGCTAGCTTCCCAACTGGTGATGCTAGCCGGTTCTTTATCCTTAGTTTTCCGATTGCAAGAAGCTACACTACGTTTAAAATCAGAACTTTATGGTTTATCTCCTTTATATCAACTTATCTCTTACCAAAGTAGAAAAAAGTTGTAACTCCAACACACAAACGGAAAGCCACAAACTTTCACAGGGCACGACTGTTTCCTCTCTGTCTTGCTCAAACGTTGAGTGAGCAGCAATGGCCGCGGAGCAGGACCTCCTCCTATTTATAACCCCCGTTCAGTCACGTGACCAGAAGCCTGGCGCTAGGAAGCAGCTAGCCGCCGCAAATCGAGGCTTTAACTTAAAGTTCACGCACCGACTCACATTTGTCCGCTGGACTATGTAAACAAGCTTTAAATACATCATATTTAAAGAATGGATTAAAATATGTTTCAATTACGTGCCGCCAGCACTGCCTGTTGCAGAAGTCATTCCTTGGAGAGAGGCGAAGTCCCACCCAACTCAAGTGGTGCTTAAAGGGGACATATCATGTTGTTTAGCTAATCCTTTTCAAATTGAGATCATTCGGTTGTGGTCTACATAAAGGAAAACTGCAATGCTTTGGTCTAAATTCGTCGTTATTTTACTGCCATATTCCCCTTTTCTACATTCTTGTCTGATAGCCCCCTCTTCTTCTTCCTCAATTTTTATGGTGGTTGGCAAACAACATTGGGTAGCATTACCGCCACCAACTGGTTAGGAGTGTCAATCACGTCAATCATGATTAAAAACAACTATATCCCTGACACCAACTCATTTTGGTGCTGTCTCTTTAAACCCCCAGTGTGTGAGATTTTCACACTGAAAGATAAGATAAGATACTTTATTTGACATTATACATACTAGGTGCATACAACAAAATTTTGTAGATCAGATGGAGAGTTAGCCTGAGCCTGAGCCGCTTACAAATAAATTTACTTTCAACTAGAATTATTTGGCCCACCATTTTTTTATTAGGCCTGGCCAAAATGCAATTTCTGGCTACACCACTGCTGTGAAGTAATATGAATTACTGATTTTTTTATGGCAAAGAGAGCCCAACAGATTTTACATTCGCAAGTGGAGTAATACTTCTTTCGCTATAGTGCTCCACTTGATTTCTATATGCATAAAGCTTTATTAGATTTTATTCTGGGAGTATTTCATGTTCAATGGACACAAACGGAAAGGTAGAAGAGAAAAAAAGAAGAGAAAAAGGTGAGACAAAATGCTAAAAGGGAGAAAATGTGAAAGAAATCGAGGAGCGTAAAAGGAGAGAACAAGATAATATCCTCGGGATCTGCTTCTACACCTGCAAAGAGAGATATACAAAGAAAAGCAAAATAAACAGATAAAGTAAAAATAACCAACACATTGATAACACGACTGAAAAATAATTCAATTCAATTCAATTCAATTTTATTTATATAGCGCCAAATCATGAAACATGTCATCTCAAGGCACTTTACAAAGTCAAGTTCAATCATATTATACAGATTGGGTCAGATTATACAGATTGGTCAAAAATGTCCTATATAAGGAAACCAGTTGATTGCATCAAAGTCCCGACAAGCAGCATTCACTCCTGGGGAACCGTAGAGCCACAGGAAGAGTCATCTGCATTGTACATGGCTTTGCTGCAATCCCTCATACTGAGCAAGCATGAAGCGACAGTGGGAAGAAAAACCACCCATTAACGGGAAAAAAAACCTCCGGCAGAACCGGGCTCAGTATGAACGGTCATCTGCCTCGACCGACTGGGGTTACAGAAGACAGAACAGACACAACAAGAGAGACAAAAAAGCACAGAAGCACACATTGATCTAGTAATCTGTTCTACATTAGATGGTAGTAGCGGGTGAGCCGTCTT